>NW_027189189.1:576752-763572 GCF_040958095.1 Procambarus clarkii
CAGAGCGCGACAGTCGTGCGCGCGTGCGCGCACACACACATATAAACACACACCACACACACACACACACACACACACACACACACACACATATATATATATATACAAACATACATACAGTCTCGACAGTCAAATTGCAGAAACTGTCACAATTATGACAAGGATCACTCATATTGGATATATACACACACAGATAAATTCACGTGGATAAGTCACTCCAATTACACGTATGTACACACACAGACAACATATTTCAGTGAGTGTGGCCCATAGTATACATTAATACTCACACATGGCAGCCCATTCACTATTAATTGGTGTACATATTCATTCACACACATGTTTATGTGTCTCTTTCTTATAAAATACACACACACTGAAAGGAATCTTTGAGAACATTATATACCACATATGTCAGACCAATCCTGAAGTATGCAGCTCCAGCATGGAGTCCACATCTAGTCAAGCATAAGACTAAACTGGAAAAGGTTCAAAGGTTTGCCACCAGACTAGAACCCGAGCTAAGAGGTATGAGCTACGAGGAGAGACTACGGGAATTAAACCTCACTTCGTTGGAAGACAGAAGAGTTAAGGGGGACATGATCACCACATTCAAGATTCTCATGGGAATCGATAAGGTAGATGAAGGTAGGCTATTTAACACAAAGGGCACACGTACTAGGGGACACAGGTGGAAACTGAGTGCCCAAATGAGACACAGAGATATTAGAAAGAACTTTTTTAGTGTCAGAGTAGTTGACAAATGGAATGCATTAGGAAGTGATGTGGTGGAGGCTGACTCCATACACAGTTTCAAGTGTAGATATGATAGAGCCCAATAGGCTCAGGAACTAGTACTCCTGTTGATTGACGGTTGAGAGGCGGGACCAAAGAGCCAGAGCTCAACCCCCGCAAGCACAATAAGGTGAGTACAATTAGGTGAGTACCCACAAACTCATTGTTAATTTTCCCTGGAACACAACCCGACAAACCGTTTAACAACCAGGTACCCATTCACTGCTTCGTGAAGATAATCGTTAAGTTAAGGATTGGTGCCTAGTCAATCCGCTCTTCCCCTGCCAGCCAGGATATGAACCCAGGCGAAATCGCTTGAGAAGCGCGAGGTGAGTGCCTTACCACTGATCCACAGGGACTGCCCAAATATGAATGCCATCAGCAGCACTAGCAGTTGGTGTTACCAGGCAGGTTACCCATCCAATTACTAACCAAATTGAAAGTTGCTTAACTTGGCTAATGGGACGAGAAGCAGTGTCCTTTAAGTGGTAGTATGGCCGTTGTTATTGAATACAAGTGGTAACCAATAACTTGTGAGTGAGTGAGTGAGTGATGATAATGGTAACTGCGGCGGAGGATACTCACACATACCAGCCAATTCTCCATTAATGATAGTTCTTATAGTCAAACAAACCAACCAAAAGTGGACTATTGCACCAACATGGAAATGTTTGGATGCCATTGATCTCGCACAAATCGCTTATAAATGCCACCCGCCGCTATTTATAAAACCTAAACAATCCTCTTCTAAGCACGAATGACTACTCTTAGGCCTTGGATTATGTTCACTTAGGCTTCATTGAGTCAATACATATAACTTCTTTGAGTCGGGGGACAGGCAGACAGGCAGTCTATATATACATGTTAGGCTTATAAAGTGGTCTCCAACACCCACCCCACAAGGTTAAACTAACCCTCACTCACCAGGATGCTAGTAGCTCACTAACTCCTGGATACCTATTTACTGCTAGATGAACAGGTGCATTGGGTGATAGGAAACGCTACCAACAATTACAGCCCTGCCCGACCGCGATTCGAACCCTGGAATCCCTTATTGAGAGTCGAGAAGGAACACATCATTCATGTTACATATATGTGTACTCACCTATTTGTGCCAGGAGGATCGAGCATTAATCTTAGAGTCTGCCTTTAAGCCGTCAGTTGTTTATAGCAATAACTCTTGGCCTATTTCCTAACTTAACCTAGCCTAGCCTATACCCTACCCTAACCTATAACCTACCACAATCTAAAACCAAACCTAATATAACCTAACCTAATCTAAACCTAACCTAGCCTACACCTAAACCCAATCTCCCTAACTTACCTAACTAAGCTAACCTAACCAAACCTAACCTAACTAACCTAACCTAACCTAACTAACCTAACCTAACCTAACCTAACTAACCTAACCTAACTAATCTAACCTAACCTAACTAACGTAACCTAACCTAACCTAACCTAACCTAACCAAACCTAACCTAACTAACCTAACCTAACCTAATCTATCCTAACTTAACTAACCTAACCTAAACCTAACCAAACCTAACCTAACTAACCTAACCTAACCTAACCTAACCTAACCTAAACCTAACCTAACCTAACTTAACCAAACCTAACCTAACCAAACTTAACCTAACCTAACCTAACCTAACCAAACCTAACCTAACTAACCTAACCTAACCTAACTAACCTAACCTAAACCTAACCAAACCTAACCTAACTAACCTAACCAAACTTAACCTAACCTAACCAAACTTAACCTAGCCTAACCAAACTTAACCTAACCTAGGGGCTGGTCCGAAACCTGCACACAGAAATAACATCTCATGAGACCAGAAGACATGGCAGGATGTGCAGAATACCCCCGTTGAAAAACAGAGGTGCAACTGGTACTCTGAGAGAGAACTCTATCAACATCAGAGGTCCGAGACTGTTCAACACGCTTCCACTACACATAAGGGGCATAACTGGCCGACCCCTCACAGTGTTCAAGAGAGAACTGGATAAGCACCTCCAAAGGATACCTGATCAACCAGGCTGTGACTCATACGTCAGGCTGCGAGTAGCCGCGTCCAACAGCCTGGTTGATCAGTCCGGCAACCAGGAAGCCTGGTCGACGACCGGGCCGCGGGGACGCTAAGCCCCGGAAGCACCTCAAGGTAAGGTAACCTAACCTAACCTAACCAAACCTAACCTAACTAACCTAACCTAACCTAACTAACCTAACCTAAACCTAACCAAACCTAACCTAACTAACCTAACCAAACTTAACCTAACCTAACCAAACTTAACCTAACCTAACCAAACTTAACCTAACCTAACCTAACCTAATCTAACCTAACCAAACCTAACCTAACCAAACTTAACCTAACCTAACCTAACCTAACCTAACCTAACCAAACTTAACCTAACCTAACCTAACCAACACCCACCTCACAAGATCGAACACCTAAACTGACCCTGACTGACCCTCACCAGGATGCAATCCTACATGAAGCTCACAACTCCTGGATACCTGTTTACTGCTAGGAGAACAGAGGCATTAGGTGATAGGAAACGCTACCAATAATTTCAGTCCTGCCTGGCCGGGTTTCGATCCAGGAATCCCCGATCGTTAGTCTAGAAGGAACACATACATGTTTCATATTTCTGTGTACTCACCTATTTGTACTTGCAGGACTGAGCATCAGTTTTTGAACGCTGACAATATAGCCGCCGGTTGTTTAAAGCAATGACTCCTGGTCTATTTTCCTGTCATATCAACTTTTAAAATTATGAATGGAGTTTGCATCTACAACTGTGGGTTTTTGTAAGTTTGTTCTCACCTAGTTGTATTCACCTAGTTGTGTTTGCTAGGTTTGATATTCAGATCTTTGGTCCCACCTCTCAACCATCAATCAATTGCCCAAGTAGTTTTCCAGAAGTTATGTAACTCATAACTCTCAGCTCTGTTAGAAAAAAGGCTGGGGCTGCATATTCAATTATTTGTCTCGCATAGGTTGAAAAAAAGGTTCATTCTTCTTTACACGTTAGAAATGTTACTTTGAACATGTTCTATCCAAGTCGGATAGAACATATTCTTAATCCGGATAGACCTGCGTTCGAGCCTGTCGAAACGGTTGCAATTACAGGGCACATATTGTCCTCTCCTGTAGCAGCATCAGGTTCGATAGATTCTCTGGACAGCCGATGATTGACCTTCTGGCAGTTCTCACGTTGACAAATTTAAAACTGTTTTTTTGATAAAAAAAAACGGCACATTCCTTAGATGTTTAAATTTTTTATCTCTGTCCGTGTATGTGTCTTGAGTTGAATTTTGATTCCTTGTGTTTCTTGATTCCTTGTGTTTCTTGATTCCTTGTGTTTCTTGATTCCGTGTGTGTCTTGAATCCGTTTGTGTCTTGATTCCTTGTGTTTCTTGATTCCGTGTGTGCCTTGATTCCTTGTGTGTCTTGATTCCTTGTGTTTCTTGATTCAGTGTGTGTCTTGATTCCGTGTGTGTCTTGATTCCGTGTGTGTCTTGATTCCGTCTGTGCCTTGATTCCTTGTGTTTCTTGATTCCGAATGTGTCTTGGTTCCGTGTGTGTCTTGATTCCGTGTGTGTCTTGATTCCGTGTGTGTCTTGATTCCGTCTGTGCCTTGATTCCTTGTGTTTCTTGATTCCGTGTGTGTCTTGATTCCGTTTGTGTCTTGATTCCTTGTGTTTCTTGATTCCGTGTGTGCCTTGATTCCTTGTGTTTCTTGATTCCGTGTGTGTCTTGATTCCGTGTGTGTCTTGATTCCGTGTGTTTCTTGATTCCGTGTGTGTCTTGATTCCGTGTGTGTCTTGATTCCGTGTGTGTCTTGATTCCGTGTGTGTCCTGATTCCTTGTGTTTCTTGATTCCTTGTGTTTCTTGATTCCGTGTGTGTCTTGATTCCTTGTGTTTCTTGATTCCGTGAGTGTCTTGATTCCTTGTGTGTCTTGATTCCGTCTGTGCCTTCATTCCTTGTGTTTCTTGATTCCGAGTGTGTCTTGATTCCGTGTGTTTCTTGATTCCGTGTGTGTCTTGATTCCGTGTGTGTCTTGATTCCGTGTGTGTCTTGATTCCGTCTGTGCCTTGATTCCTTGTGTTTCTTGATTCCGTGTGTGTCTTGATTCCGTTTGTGTCTTGATTCCTTGTGTCTCTTGTTTCCGTGTGTGCCTTGATTCCTTGTGTTTCTTGATTCCGTGTGTGTCTTGATTCCGATTGTGTCTTGATTCCTTGTGTCTCTTGATTCCGTGTGTGCCTTGATTTCTTGTGTTTCTTGATTCCTTGTGTGTCTTGATTCCGTGTGTTTCTTGATTCCGTGTGTGTCTTGATTCCGTGTGTGTCTTGATTCCGTGTGTGTCTTGATTCCGTGTGGGTCCTGATTCCTTGTGTTTCTTGATTCCTTGTGTTTCTTGATTCCGTGTTTGTCTTGATTCCGTCTGTGCCTTGATTCCTTATGTGTCTTGATTTCGTGTGTGTCTCCTGAGTGTGTCTTGTTTCCGCGTGTGTCTTGATTCCGTATGTTCCCGTGTCCGTCAGAGTCTTAGGTTAGTCTTAGGTTAGGTTAGGTTAGGTTAGTTAGTGTCCGTGTCAATGTCTATGTCATTGTCCCCGGGGTTTTGAGTCCAGGATGCCATTTGTGTCCCCTCAAATTGCCTCCCTTATCTCCACCTTGGGATCGTGTCAGTGTCCATGTGTGTCTTGATTCTGTGTGTGTCTTGAGTCCGTGTGTATCTTGAGTCCGTTTGTGTCTTGATTCTGTGAGTGTCTTGAGTCCGTGTGTGTCTTGATTCTGTGTGTGTCTTGAGTCCGTGTGTGTCTTGAGTACGTGTATTGATTCCGTGTGTCCGTGTCTATGAGTGTCCGTGTCCGTGTCCGTGTCCGTGTCATTATCCCTGGGGTATTGAGTCCAGGATGCCATTTGTGTCCCCTCAAATTGCCTCCCTTATCTCCACCTTGGGATCGTGTCAGTGTCCATGTGTGTCTTGATTCCGTGTGTGTCTTGAGTCCGCGTGTGTCTTGAGTCCGTGTGTGTCTTGAGTCCGTGTGTGTCTTGAGTCCGTGTGTGTCTTGATTCCGCGTGTGTCTTGAGTCCGTGTGTGTCTTGAGTCCGTGTGTGTCTTTAGTCCGTGTGTGTCTTGAGTCCGCGTGAGTCTTGAGTCCGTGTGTGTCTTGATTCCGCGTGTGTCTTGAGTCCGCGTGTGTCTTGATTCCGTGTGTGTCTTGAGTCGCGTGTGTCTTGAGTCCGTGTGTGTCTTGATTCCGCGTGTGTCTTGAGTCCTGTGTGTCCGGGTGTCTTTGGGGTTTTGGGTCCAGGAAGCTATTTGTGTCGACCCAAATTGCCTCCCTTCTCCCCACCTGAAATCCAGGTGAATTGAAAGACCTGCCCGAGGTCAGTGGATCCAGGTATCCGTCCGTGGGCCCCCGGATTTCAACCCTTCCCCACATTCCAAGGGGTCAGTCAATCAATCTTCAGCTATCCAGAGAATCTATCGAAACTGATGCTCCTACAGGAGGGGACACACAGATAAATCTGTGCCCTGTACTTGCAACCGTTCCGACAGGCTCGAACGCAGGTCTATCCGGATTAAGAACATGTTCTATCCGACTAGGCCACGCTGGAGTTGCCTTCTGAATCAAATTTTGCACTTGTATTTATATCTCGTAGTAAGGTTAGTTAGTGTCTATTTATCAACATTTGCAATGATTGACGTGTGAAGTTGTGAGTTTGTGTTGACAGATAGAAATTCATAACAGCTTATTCGATGAGGTTGCAGTCCAGTGAGGCAGTTTCATGAATGAATATTGGAGAATTTAGGCAAACTGACGTGTGTGTGTGTGTGTGTGTGTGTGTGTGTGTGTGTGTGTGTGTGTGTGTGTGTGTGTGTGTGTGTGTGTGTGTGTGTGTGTGTGTGTGTGTGTTTAAAGGTATGTATTATTTAATATTTAGTGTGGTGTGTGTGTGTGTCCAAATGAGTTTGTGAATGGTAAACAAGCAATCCAATACCTAATATGTGCTAATCTAGGCCTCGTTTTGTATACATATATATATGTGTTTACTAGGGAATGAAAATCCGGTTTGTTTAATTCTAAGTTTTTTCAACAATAAATAGTACATACGCGAACGAACGGTTCGGCTGGGTAAGTATAGCGTTGTGGCGGCCATTTTCTCTGTTAGGCTGGGGTTGGGGGAAGGGGGGGGGTTGGTCTCTGGTAATTGTGGTATAGGGGTAGTTATATTTGGGCCTCGGTTGGGGGGTAGGGTGTTGGTAGGGGGTGGGGGCCAGGGAGCAGCAGAGGGGGGACCTGAGGGAGAGGCATGGAGTTGCTAGTTAATCATTAAGATATTAATTTGTGGAGATAGGTTATATAAGGAAAGATGTTTAGGAAGGAATAAGAAAAGTGTTTGGAACTGATGAAAGTATATGAGTTATAGTGATTCATGTTAGAAGAAAGATATGTGCTTTAAAAGGTGAAGAGATTTGTAAAGGACTTTATCTGCTTAATAATATATTAATTAACGGTAAATGACCATTGGAGATAGATATTCAACAGCATAATGAGTGGACAAGTTTTAGCAGGAAGGCCGGCACAGAGAGAGAGAATGGACCGATAAATAGTTAGACATTTTTTCTCGAATGGTATACTCTAATAATCATAGGTACATATTTCAGAGCGCGACATTCGTGCGCGCGCGCGCGCACACACACATATAAACACACACTCACACACACACACACACACACACACACACACACACACACACACACACACACACACACACACACACACACACACACACACACACACATATATATATATATACAAACATACATACAGTCTCGACAGTCAAATTGCAGAAACTGTCACAATTATGACAAGGATCACTCATATTGGATATATACACACACAGATAAATTCACGTGGATAAGTCACTCCAATTACACGTATGTACACACACAGACAACATATTTCAGTGAGTGTGGCCCATAGTATACATTAATACTCACACATGGCAGCCCATTCACTATTAATTGGTGTACATATTCATTCACACACATGTTTATGTGTCTTTCTTATAAAATACACACACACTAAAGGAATCTTTGAGAACATTATATACCACATATGTCAGACCAAACCTGAAGTATGCAGCTCCAGCATGGAGTCCACATCTAGTCAAGCATAAGACTAAACTGGAAAAGGTTCAAAGGTTTGCCACCAGACTAGAACCCGAGCTAAGAGGTATGAGCTACGAGGAGAGACTACGGGAATTAAACCTCTCTTCGTTGGAAGACAGAAGAGTTAAGGGGGACATGATCACCACATTCAAGATTCTCATGGGAATCGATAAGGTAGATGAAGGTAGGCTATTTAACACAAAGGGCACACGTACTAGGGGACACGGGTGGAAACTGAGTGCCCAAATGAGACACAGAGATATTAGAAAGAACTTTTTTAGTGTCAGAGTAGTTGACAAATGGAATGCATTAGGAAGTGATGTGGTGGAGGCTGACTCCATACACAGTTTCAAGTGTAGATATGATAGAGCCCAATAGGCTCAGGAACTAGTACTCCTGTTGATTGACGGTTGAGAGGCGGGACCAAAGAGCCAGAGCTCAACCCCCGCAAGCACAATAAGGTGAGTACAATTAGGTGAGTACCCACAAACTCATTGTTAATTTTCCCTGGAACACAACCCGACAAACCGTTTAACAACCAGGTACCCATTCACTGCTTCGTGAAGATAATCGTTAAGTTAAGGATTGGTGCCTAGTCAATCCGCTCTTCCCCTGCCAGCCAGGATATGAACCCAGGCGAAATCGCTTGCGAAGCGCTAGGTGAGTGCCTTACCACTGATCCACAGGGACTGCCCAAATATGAATGCCATCAGCAGCACTAGCAGTTGGTGTTACCAGGCAGGTTACCCATCCAATTACTAACCAAATTGAAAGTTGCTTAACTTGGCTAATGGGACGAGAAGCAGTGTCCTTTAAGTGGTAGTATGGCCGTTGTTATTGAATACAAGTGGTAACCAATAACTTGTGAGTGAGTGAGTGATGATAATGGTAACTGCGGCGGAGGATACTCACACATACCAGCCAATTCTCCATTAATGATAGTTCTTATAGTCAAACAAACCAACCAAAAGTGGACTATTGCACCAACATGGAAATGTTTGGATGCCATTGATCTCGCACAAATCGCTTATAAATGCCACCCGCCGCTATTTATAAAACCTAAACAATCCTCTTCTAAGCACGAATGATTACTCTTAGGCCTTGGATTATGTTCACTTAGGCTTCATTGAGTCAATACATATAACTTCTTTGAGTCGGGGGACAGGCAGACAGGCAGTCTATATATACATGTTAGGCTTATAAAGTGGTCTCCAACACCCACCCCACAAGGTTAAACTAACCCTCACTCACCAGGATGCTAGTAGCTCACTAACTCCTGGATACCTATTTACTGCTAGATGAACAGGTGCATTGGGTGATAGGAAACGCTACCAACAATTACAGCCCTGCCCGACCGCGATTCGAACCCTGGAATCCCTTATTGAGAGTCGAGAAGGAACACATCATTCATGTTACATATATGTGTACTCACCTATTTGTGCCAGGAGGATCGAGCATTAATCTTAGAGTCTGCCTTTAAGCCGTCAGTTGTTTATAGCAATAACTCTTGGCCTATTTCCTAACTTAACCTAGCCTAGCCTATACCCTACCCTAACCTATAACCTACCACAATCTAAAACCAAACCTAATATAACCTAACCTAATCTAAACCTAACCTAGCCTACACCTAAACCCAATCTCCCTAACTTACCTAACTAAGCTAACCTAACCAAACCTAACCTAACTAACCTAACCTAACCTAACTAACCTAACCTAACCTAACCTAACTAACCTAACCTAACTAATCTAACCTACCTAACTAACGTAACCTAACCTAACCTAACCTAACCTAACCAAACCTAACCTAACTAACCTAAACCTAACCTAATCTATCCTAACTTAACTAACCTAACCTAAACCTAACCAAACCTAACCTAACTAACCTAACCTAACCTAACCTAACCTAAACCTAACCTAACCTAACTTAACCAAACCTAACCTAACCAAACTTAACCTAACCTAACCTAACCTAACCTAACCAAACCTAACCTAACTAACCTAACCTACCTAACTAACCTAACCTAAACCTAACCAAACCTAACCTAACTAACCTAACCAAACTTAACCTAACCTAACCAAACTTAACCTAGCCTAACCAACTTAACCTAACCTAGGGGCTGGTCCGAAACCTGCACACAGAAATAACATCTCATGAGACCAGAAGACATGGCAGGATGTGCAGAATACCACCCGTTGAAAAAACAGAGGTGCAACTGGTACTCTGAGAGAGAACTCTATCAACATCAGAGGTCCGAGACTGTTCAACACGCTTCCACTACACATAAGGGGCATAACTGGCCGACCCCTCACAGTGTTCAAGAGAGAACTGGATAAGCACCTCCAAAGGATACCTGATCAACCAGGCTGTGACTCATACGTCAGGCTGCGAGTAGCCGCGTCCAACAGCCTGGTTGATCAGTCCGGCAACCAGGAAGCCTGGTCGACGACCGGGCCGCGGGGACGCTAAGCCCCGGAAGCACCTCAAGGTAAGGTAACCTAACCTAACCAAACCTAACCTAACTAACCTAACCTAACCTAACTAACCTAACCTAAACCTAACCAAACCTAACCTAACTAACCTAACCAAACTTAACCTAACCTAACCAAACTTAACCTAACCTAACCAAACTTAACCTAACCTAACCTAACCTAATCTAACCTAACCAAACCTAACCTAACCAAACTTAACCTAACCTAACCTAACCTAACCTAACCTAACCAAACTTAACCTAACCTAACCTAACCAACACCCACCTCACAAGATCGAACACCTAAACTGACCCTGACTGACCCTCACCAGGATGCAATCCTACATGAAGCTCACAACTCCTGGATACCTGTTTACTGCTAGGAGAACAGAGGCATTAGGTGATAGGAAACGCTACCAATAATTTCAGTCCTGCCTGGCCGGGTTTCGATCCAGGAATCCCCGATCGTTAGTCTAGAAGGAACACATACATGTTTCATATTTCTGTGTACTCACCTATTTGTACTTGCAGGACTGAGCATCAGTTTTTGAACGCTGACAATATAGCCGCCGGTTGTTTAAAGCAATGACTCCTGGTCTATTTCCTGTCATATCAACTTTTAAAATTATGAATGGAGTTTGCATCTACAACTGTGGGTTTTTGTAAGTTTGTTCTCACCTAGTTGTATTCACCTAGTTGTGTTTGCTAGGTTTGATATTCAGATCTTTGGTCCCACCTCTCAACCATCAATCAATTGCCCAAGTAGTTTTCCAGAAGTTATGTAACTCATAACTCTCAGCTCTGTTAGAAAAAAGGCTGGGGCTGCATATTCAATTATTTGTCTCGCATAGGTTGAAAAAAAGGTTCATTCTTCTTTACACGTTAGAAATGTTACTTTGAACATGTTCTATCCAAGTCGGATAGAACATATTCTTAATCCGGATAGACCTGCGTTCGAGCCTGTCGAAACGGTTGCAATTACAGGGCATATATTGTCCTCTCCTGTAGCAGCATCAGGTTCGATAGATTCTCTGGACAGCCGATGATTGACCTTCTGGCTGTTCTCACGTTGACAAATTTAAAACTGTTTTTTTGATAAAAATAAACGGCACATTCCTTAGATGTTTAAATTTTTTATCTCTGTCCGTGTATGTGTCTTGAGTTGAATTTTGATTCCTTGTGTTTCTTGATTCCTTGTGTTTCTTGATTCCTTGTGTTTCTTGATTCCGTGTGTGTCTTGAATCCGTTTGTGTCTTGATTCCTTGTGTTTCTTGATTCCGTGTGTGCCTTGATTCCTTGTGTGTCTTGATTCCTTGTGTTTCTTGATTCAGTGTGTGTCTTGATTCCGTGTGTGTCTTGATTCCGTGTGTGTCTTGATTCCGTCTGTGCCTTGATTCCTTGTGTTTCTTGATTCCGAATGTGTCTTGGTTCCGTGTGTGTCTTGATTCCGTGTGTGTCTTGATTCCGTGTGTGTCTTGATTCCGTCTGTGCCTTGATTCCTTGTGTTTCTTGATTCCGTGTGTGTCTTGATTCCGTTTGTGTCTTGATTCCTTGTGTTTCTTGATTCCGTGTGTGCCTTGATTCCTTGTGTTTCTTGATTCCGTGTGTGTCTTGATTCCGTGTGTGTCTTGATTCCGTGTGTTTCTTGATTCCGTGTGTGTCTTGATTCCGTGTGTGTCTTGATTCCGTGTGTGTCTTGATTCCGTGTGTGTCCTGATTCCTTGTGTTTCTTGATTCCTTGTGTTTCTTGATTCCGTGTGTGTCTTGATTCCTTGTGTTTCTTGATTCCGTGAGTGTCTTGATTCCTTGTGTGTCTTGATTCCGTCTGTGCCTTCATTCCTTGTGTTTCTTGATTCCGAGTGTGTCTTGATTCCGTGTGTTTCTTGATTCCGTGTGTGTCTTGAGTCCGTGTGTGTCTTGAGTACGTGTATTGATTCCGTGTGTCCGTGTCTATGAGTGTCCGTGTCCGTGTCCGTGTCCGTGTCATTATCCCTGGGGTATTGAGTCCAGGATGCCATTTGTGTCCCCTCAAATTGCCTCCCTTATCTCCACCTTGGGATCGTGTCAGTGTCCATGTGTGTCTTGATTCCGTGTGTGTCTTGAGTCCGCGTGTGTCTTGAGTCCGTGTGTGTCTTGAGTCCGTGTGTGTCTTGAGTCCGTGTGTGTCTTGATTCCGCGTGTGTCTTGAGTCCGTGTGTGTCTTGAGTCCGTGTGTGTCTTTAGTCCGTGTGTGTCTTGAGTCCGCGTGAGTCTTGAGTCCGTGTGTGTCTTGATTCCGCGTGTGTCTTGAGTCCGCGTGTGTCTTGATTCCGTGTGTGTCTTGAGTCCGCGTGTGTCTTGAGTCCGTGTGTGTCTTGATTCCGCGTGTGTCTTGAGTCCTGTGTGTCCGGGTGTCTTTGGGGTTTTGGGTCCAGGAAGCTATTTGTGTCGACCCAAATTGCCTCCCTTCTCCCCACCTGAAATCCAGGTGAATTGAAAGACCTGCCCGAGGTCAGTGGATCCAGGTATCCGTCCGTGGGCCCCCGGATTTCAACCCTTCCCCACATTCCAAGGGGTCAGTCAATCAATCTTCAGCTATCCAGAGAATCTATCGAAACTGATGCTCCTACAGGAGGGGACACACAGATAAATCTGTGCCCTGTACTTGCAACCGTTCCGACAGGCTCGAACGCAGGTCTATCCGGATTAAGAACATGTTCTATCCGACTAGGCCACGCTGGAGTTGCCTTCTGAATCAAATTTTGCACTTGTATTTATATCTCGTAGTAAGGTTAGTTAGTGTCTATTTATCAACATTTGCAATGATTGACGTGTGAAGTTGTGAGTTTGTGTTGACAGATAGAAATTCATAACAGCTTATTCGATGAGGTTGCAGTCCAGTGAGGCAGTTTCATGAATGAATATTGGAGAATTTAGGCAAACTGACGTGTGTGTGTGTGTGTGTGTGTGTGTGTGTGTGTGTGTGTGTGTGTGTGTGTGTGTGTGTGTGTGTGTGTGTGTGTGTGTGTGTGTGTGTGTGTGTTTAAAGGTATGTATTATTTAATATTTAGTGTGGTGTGTGTGTGTGTCCAAATGAGTTTGTGAATGGTAAACAAGCAATCCAATACCTAATATGTGCTAATCTAGGCCTCGTTTTGTATACATATATATATGTGTTTACTAGGGAATGAAAATCCGGTTTGTTTAATTCTAAGTTTTTTCAACAATAAATAGTACATACGCGAACGAACGGTTCGGCTGGGTAAGTATAGCGTTGTGGCGGCCATTTTCTCTGTTAGGCTGGGGTTGGGGGAAGGGGGGGGTTGGTCTCTGGTAATTGTGGTATAGGGGTAGTTATATTTGGGCCTCGGTTGGGGGGTAGGGTGTTGGTAGGGGGGTGGGGGACCAGGGAGCAGCAGAGGGGGGACCTGAGGGAGAGGCATGGAGTTGCTAGTTAATCATTAAGATATTAATTTGTGGAGATAGGTTATATAAGGAAAGATGTTTAGGAAGGAATAAGAAAAGTGTTTGGAACTGATGAAAGTATATGAGTTATAGTGATTCATGTTAGAAGAAAGATATGTGCTTTAAAAGGTGAAGAGATTTGTAAAGGACTTTATCTGCTTAATAATATATTAATTAACGGTAAATGACCATTGGAGATAGATATTCAACAGCATAATGAGTGGACAAGTTTTAGCAGGAAGGCCGGCACAGAGAGAGAGAATGGACCGATAAATAGTTAGACATTTTTTCTCGAATGGTATACTCTAATAATCATAGGTACATATTTCAGAGCGCGACATTCGTGCGCGCGCGCGCGCACACACACATATAAACACACACTCACACACACACACACACACACACACACACACACACACACACACACACACACACACACACACACACACACACACACACACACACACACACACACATATATATATATATACAAACATACATACAGTCTCGACAGTCAAATTGCAGAAACTGTCACAATTATGACAAGGATCACTCATATTGGATATATACACACACAGATAAATTCACGTGGATAAGTCACTCCAATTACACGTATGTACACACACAGACAACATATTTCAGTGAGTGTGGCCCATAGTATACATTAATACTCACACATGGCAGCCCATTCACTATTAATTGGTGTACATATTCATTCACACACATGTTTATGTGTCTCTTTCTTATAAAATACACACACACTAAAAGGAATCTTTGAGAACATTATATACCACATATGTCAGACCAAACCTGAAGTATGCAGCTCCAGCATGGAGTCCACATCTAGTCAAGCATAAGACTAAACTGGAAAAGGTTCAAAGGTTTGCCACCAGACTAGAACCCGAGCTAAGAGGTATGAGCTACGAGGAGAGACTACGGGAATTAAACCTCTCTTCGTTGGAAGACAGAAGAGTTAAGGGGGACATGATCACCACATTCAAGATTCTCATGGGAATCGATAAGGTAGATGAAGGTAGGCTATTTAACACAAAGGGCACACGTACTAGGGGACACGGGTGGAAACTGAGTGCCCAAATGAGACACAGAGATATTAGAAAGAACTTTTTTAGTGTCAGAGTAGTTGACAAATGGAATGCATTAGGAAGTGATGTGGTGGAGGCTGACTCCATACACAGTTTCAAGTGTAGATATGATAGAGCCCAATAGGCTCAGGAACTAGTACTCCTGTTGATTGACGGTTGAGAGGCGGGACCAAAGAGCCAGAGCTCAACCCCCGCAAGCACAATAAGGTGAGTACAATTAGGTGAGTACCCACAAACTCATTGTTAATTTTCCCTGGAACACAACCCGACAAACCGTTTAACAACCAGGTACCCATTCACTGCTTCGTGAAGATAATCGTTAAGTTAAGGATTGGTGCCTAGTCAATCCGCTCTTCCCCTGCCAGCCAGGATATGAACCCAGGCGAAATCGCTTGCGAAGCGCTAGGTGAGTGCCTTACCACTGATCCACAGGGACTGCCCAAATATGAATGCCATCAGCAGCACTAGCAGTTGGTGTTACCAGGCAGGTTACCCATCCAATTACTAACCAAATTGAAAGTTGCTTAACTTGGCTAATGGGACGAGAAGCAGTGTCCTTTAAGTGGTAGTATGGCCGTTGTTATTGAATACAAGTGGTAACCAATAACTTGTGAGTGAGTGAGTGATGATAATGGTAACTGCGGCGGAGGATACTCACACATACCAGCCAATTCTCCATTAATGATAGTTCTTATAGTCAAACAAACCAACCAAAAGTGGACTATTGCACCAACATGGAAATGTTTGGATGCCATTGATCTCGCACAAATCGCTTATAAATGCCACCCGCCGCTATTTATAAAACCTAAACAATCCTCTTCTAAGCACGAATGATTACTCTTAGGCCTTGGATTATGTTCACTTAGGCTTCATTGAGTCAATACATATAACTTCTTTGAGTCGGGGGACAGGCAGACAGGCAGTCTATATATACATGTTAGGCTTATAAAGTGGTCTCCAACACCCACCCCACAAGGTTAAACTAACCCTCACTCACCAGGATGCTAGTAGCTCACTAACTCCTGGATACCTATTTACTGCTAGATGAACAGGTGCATTGGGTGATAGGAAACGCTACCAACAATTACAGCCCTGCCCGACCGCGATTCGAACCCTGGAATCCCTTATTGAGAGTCGAGAAGGAACACATCATTCATGTTACATATATGTGTACTCACCTATTTGTGCCAGGAGGATCGAGCATTAATCTTAGAGTCTGCCTTTAAGCCGTCAGTTGTTTATAGCAATAACTCTTGGCCTATTTCCTAACTTAACCTAGCCTAGCCTATACCCTACCCTAACCTATAACCTACCACAATCTAAAACCAAACCTAATATAACCTAACCTAATCTAAACCTAACCTAGCCTACACCTAAACCCAATCTCCCTAACTTACCTAACTAAGCTAACCTAACCAAACCTAACCTAACTAACCTAACCTAACCTAACTAACCTAACCTAACCTAACCTAACTAACCTAACCTAACTAATCTAACCTAACCTAACTAACGTAACCTAACCTAACCTAACCTAACCTAACCAAACCTAACCTAACTAACCTAACCTAACCTAATCTATCCTAACTTAACTAACCTAACCTAAACCTAACCAAACCTAACCTAACTAACCTAACCTAACCTAACCTAACCTAAACCTAACCTAACCTAACTTAACCAAACCTAACCTAACCAAACTTAACCTAACCTAACCTAACCTAACCTAACCAAACCTAACCTAACTAACCTAACCTAACCTAACTAACCTAACCTAAACCTAACCAAACCTAACCTAACTAACCTAACCAAACTTAACCTAACCTAACCAAACTTAACCTAACCTAACCAAACTTAACCTAACCTAGGGGCTGGTCCGAAACCTGCACACAGAAATAACATCTCATGAGACCAGAAGACATGGCAGGATGTGCAGAATACCCCCGTTGAAAAACAGAGGTGCAACTGGTACTCTGAGAGAGAACTCTATCAACATCAGAGGTCCGAGACTGTTCAACACGCTTCCACTACACATAAGGGGCATAACTGGCCGACCCCTCACAGTGTTCAAGAGAGAACTGGATAAGCACCTCCAAAGGATACCTGATCAACCAGGCTGTGACTCATACGTCAGGCTGCGAGTAGCCGCGTCCAACAGCCTGGTTGATCAGTCCGGCAACCAGGAAGCCTGGTCGACGACCGGGCCGCGGGGACGCTAAGCCCCGGAAGCACCTCAAGGTAAGGTAACCTAACCTAACCAAACCTAACCTAACTAACCTAACCTAACCTAACTAACCTAACCTAAACCTAACCAAACCTAACCTAACTAACCTAACCAAACTTAACCTAACCTAACCAAACTTAACCTAACCTAACCAAACTTAACCTAACCTAACCTAACCTAATCTAACCTAACCAAACCTAACCTAACCAAACTTAACCTAACCTAACCTAACCTAACCTAACCTAACCAAACTTAACCTAACCTAACCTAACCAACACCCACCTCACAAGATCGAACACCTAAACTGACCCTGACTGACCCTCACCAGGATGCAATCCTACATGAAGCTCACAACTCCTGGATACCTGTTTACTGCTAGGAGAACAGAGGCATTAGGTGATAGGAAACGCTACCAATAATTTCAGTCCTGCCTGGCCGGGTTTCGATCCAGGAATCCCCGATCGTTAGTCTAGAAGGAACACATACATGTTTCATATTTCTGTGTACTCACCTATTTGTACTTGCAGGACTGAGCATCAGTTTTTGAACGCTGACAATATAGCCGCCGGTTGTTTAAAGCAATGACTCCTGGTCTATTTTCCTGTCATATCAACTTTTAAAATTATGAATGGAGTTTGCATCTACAACTGTGGGTTTTTGTAAGTTTGTTCTCACCTAGTTGTATTCACCTAGTTGTGTTTGCTAGGTTTGATATTCAGATCTTTGGTCCCACCTCTCAACCATCAATCAATTGCCCAAGTAGTTTTCCAGAAGTTATGTAACTCATAACTCTCAGCTCTGTTAGAAAAAAGGCTGGGGCTGCATATTCAATTATTTGTCTCGCATAGGTTGAAAAAAAGGTTCATTCTTCTTTACACGTTAGAAATGTTACTTTGAACATGTTCTATCCAAGTCGGATAGAACATATTCTTAATCCGGATAGACCTGCGTTCGAGCCTGTCGAAACGGTTGCAATTACAGGGCATATATTGTCCTCTCCTGTAGCAGCATCAGGTTCGATAGATTCTCTGGACAGCCGATGATTGACCTTCTGGCTGTTCTCACGTTGACAAATTTAAAACTGTTTTTTTGATAAAAATAAACGGCACATTCCTTAGATGTTTAAATTTTTTATCTCTGTCCGTGTATGTGTCTTGAGTTGAATTTTGATTCCTTGTGTTTCTTGATTCCTTGTGTTTCTTGATTCCTTGTGTTTCTTGATTCCGTGTGTGTCTTGAATCCGTTTGTGTCTTGATTCCTTGTGTTTCTTGATTCCGTGTGTGCCTTGATTCCTTGTGTGTCTTGATTCCTTGTGTTTCTTGATTCAGTGTGTGTCTTGATTCCGTGTGTGTCTTGATTCCGTGTGTGTCTTGATTCCGTCTGTGCCTTGATTCCTTGTGTTTCTTGATTCCGAATGTGTCTTGGTTCCGTGTGTGTCTTGATTCCGTGTGTGTCTTGATTCCGTGTGTGTCTTGATTCCGTCTGTGCCTTGATTCCTTGTGTTTCTTGATTCCGTGTGTGTCTTGATTCCGTTTGTGTCTTGATTCCTTGTGTTTCTTGATTCCGTGTGTGCCTTGATTCCTTGTGTTTCTTGATTCCGTGTGTGTCTTGATTCCGTGTGTGTCTTGATTCCGTGTGTTTCTTGATTCCGTGTGTGTCTTGATTCCGTGTGTGTCTTGATTCCGTGTGTGTCTTGATTCCGTGTGTGTCCTGATTCCTTGTGTTTCTTGATTCCTTGTGTTTCTTGATTCCGTGTGTGTCTTGATTCCTTGTGTTTCTTGATTCCGTGAGTGTCTTGATTCCTTGTGTGTCTTGATTCCGTCTGTGCCTTCATTCCTTGTGTTTCTTGATTCCGAGTGTGTCTTGATTCCGTGTGTTTCTTGATTCCGTGTGTGTCTTGAGTCCGTGTGTGTCTTGAGTACGTGTATTGATTCCGTGTGTCCGTGTCTATGAGTGTCCGTGTCCGTGTCCGTGTCCGTGTCATTATCCCTGGGGTATTGAGTCCAGGATGCCATTTGTGTCCCCTCAAATTGCCTCCCTTATCTCCACCTTGGGATCGTGTCAGTGTCCATGTGTGTCTTGATTCCGTGTGTGTCTTGAGTCCGCGTGTGTCTTGAGTCCGTGTGTGTCTTGAGTCCGTGTGTGTCTTGAGTCCGTGTGTGTCTTGATTCCGCGTGTGTCTTGAGTCCGTGTGTGTCTTGAGTCCGTGTGTGTCTTTAGTCCGTGTGTGTCTTGAGTCCGCGTGAGTCTTGAGTCCGTGTGTGTCTTGATTCCGCGTGTGTCTTGAGTCCGCGTGTGTCTTGATTCCGTGTGTGTCTTGAGTCCGCGTGTGTCTTGAGTCCGTGTGTGTCTTGATTCCGCGTGTGTCTTGAGTCCTGTGTGTCCGGGTGTCTTTGGGGTTTTGGGTCCAGGAAGCTATTTGTGTCGACCCAAATTGCCTCCCTTCTCCCCACCTGAAATCCAGGTGAATTGAAAGACCTGCCCGAGGTCAGTGGATCCAGGTATCCGTCCGTGGGCCCCCGGATTTCAACCCTTCCCCACATTCCAAGGGGTCAGTCAATCAATCTTCAGCTATCCAGAGAATCTATCGAAACTGATGCTCCTACAGGAGGGGACACACAGATAAATCTGTGCCCTGTACTTGCAACCGTTCCGACAGGCTCGAACGCAGGTCTATCCGGATTAAGAACATGTTCTATCCGACTAGGCCACGCTGGAGTTGCCTTCTGAATCAAATTTTGCACTTGTATTTATATCTCGTAGTAAGGTTAGTTAGTGTCTATTTATCAACATTTGCAATGATTGACGTGTGAAGTTGTGAGTTTGTGTTGACAGATAGAAATTCATAACAGCTTATTCGATGAGGTTGCAGTCCAGTGAGGCAGTTTCATGAATGAATATTGGAGAATTTAGGCAAACTGACGTGTGTGTGTGTGTGTGTGTGTGTGTGTGTGTGTGTGTGTGTGTGTGTGTGTGTGTGTGTGTGTGTGTGTGTGTGTGTGTGTGTGTGTGTGTGTGTGTTTAAAGGTATGTATTATTTAATATTTAGTGTGGTGTGTGTGTGTGTCCAAATGAGTTTGTGAATGGTAAACAAGCAATCCAATACCTAATATGTGCTAATCTAGGCCTCGTTTTGTATACATATATATATGTGTTTACTAGGGAATGAAAATCCGGTTTGTTTAATTCTAAGTTTTTTCAACAATAAATAGTACATACGCGAACGAACGGTTCGGCTGGGTAAGTATAGCGTTGTGGCGGCCATTTTCTCTGTTAGGCTGGGGTTGGGGGAAGGGGGGGGTTGGTCTCTGGTAATTGTGGTATAGGGGTAGTTATATTTGGGCCTCGGTTGGGGGGTAGGGTGTTAGTAGGGGGGTGGGGGACCAGGGAGCAGCAGAGGGGGGACCTGAGGGAGAGGCATGGAGTTGCTAGTTAATCATTAAGATATTAATTTGTGGAGATAGGTTATATAAGGAAAGATGTTTAGGAAGGAATAAGAAAAGTGTTTGGAACTGATGAAAGTATATGAGTTATAGTGATTCATGTTAGAAGAAAGATATGTGCTTTAAAAGGTGAAGAGATTTGTAAAGGACTTTATCTGCTTAATAATATATTAATTAACGGTAAATGACCATTGGAGATAGATATTCAACAGCATAATGAGTGGACAAGTTTTAGCAGTAAGGCCGGCACAGAGAGAGAGAATGGACCGATAAATAGTTAGACATTTTTTCTCGAATGGTATACTCTAATAATCATAGGTACATATTTCAGAGCGCGACATTCGTGCGCGCGCGCGCGCACACACACATATAAACACACACTCACACACACACACACACACACACACACACACACACACACACACACACACACACACACACACACACACACACACACACACACACACACACACACACACACACACATATATATATATATACAAACATACATACAGTCTCGACAGTCAAATTGCAGAAACTGTCACAATTATGACAAGGATCACTCATATTGGATATATACACACACAGATAAATTCACGTGGATAAGTCACTCCAATTACACGTATGTACACACACAGACAACATATTTCAGTGAGTGTGGCCCATAGTATACATTAATACTCACACATGGCAGCCCATTCACTATTAATTGGTGTACATATTCATTCACACACATGTTTATGTGTCTCTTTCTTATAAAATACACACACACTAAAAGGAATCTTTGAGAACATTATATACCACATATGTCAGACCAAACCTGAAGTATGCAGCTCCAGCATGGAGTCCACATCTAGTCAAGCATAAGACTAAACTGGAAAAGGTTCAAAGGTTTGCCACCAGACTAGAACCCGAGCTAAGAGGTATGAGCTACTAGGAGAGACTACGGGAATTAAACCTCTCTTCGTTGGAAGACAGAAGAGTTAAGGGGGACATGATCACCACATTCAAGATTCTCATGGGAATCGATAAGGTAGATGAAGGTAGGCTATTTAACACAAAGGGCACACGTACTAGGGGACACGGGTGGAAACTGAGTGCCCAAATGAGACACAGAGATATTAGAAAGAACTTTTTTAGTGTCAGAGTAGTTGACAAATGGAATGCATTAGGAAGTGATGTGGTGGAGGCTGACTCCATACACAGTTTCAAGTGTAGATATGATAGAGCCCAATAGGCTCAGGAACTAGTACTCCTGTTGATTGACGGTTGAGAGGCGGGACCAAAGAGCCAGAGCTCAACCCCCGCAAGCACAATAAGGTGAGTACAATTAGGTGAGTACCCACAAACTCATTGTTAATTTTCCCTGGAACACAACCCGACAAACCGTTTAACAACCAGGTACCCATTCACTGCTTCGTGAAGATAATCGTTAAGTTAAGGATTGGTGCCTAGTCAATCCGCTCTTCCCCTGCCAGCCAGGATATGAACCCAGGCGAAATCGCTTGCGAAGCGCTAGGTGAGTGCCTTACCACTGATCCACAGGGACTGCCCAAATATGAATGCCATCAGCAGCACTAGCAGTTGGTGTTACCAGGCAGGTTACCCATCCAATTACTAACCAAATTGAAAGTTGCTTAACTTGGCTAATGGGACGAGAAGCAGTGTCCTTTAAGTGGTAGTATGGCCGTTGTTATTGAATACAAGTGGTAACCAATAACTTGTGAGTGAGTGAGTGATGATAATGGTAACTGCGGCGGAGGATACTCACACATACCAGCCAATTCTCCATTAATGATAGTTCTTATAGTCAAACAAACCAACCAAAAGTGGACTATTGCACCAACATGGAAATGTTTGGATGCCATTGATCTCGCACAAATCGCTTATAAATGCCACCCGCCGCTATTTATAAAACCTAAACAATCCTCTTCTAAGCACGAATGATTACTCTTAGGCCTTGGATTATGTTCACTTAGGCTTCATTGAGTCAATACATATAACTTCTTTGAGTCGGGGGACAGGCAGACAGGCAGTCTATATATACATGTTAGGCTTATAAAGTGGTCTCCAACACCCACCCCACAAGGTTAAACTAACCCTCACTCACCAGGATGCTAGTAGCTCACTAACTCCTGGATACCTATTTACTGCTAGATGAACAGGTGCATTGGGTGATAGGAAACGCTACCAACAATTACAGCCCTGCCCGACCGCGATTCGAACCCTGGAATCCCTTATTGAGAGTCGAGAAGGAACACATCATTCATGTTACATATATGTGTACTCACCTATTTGTGCCAGGAGGATCGAGCATTAATCTTAGAGTCTGCCTTTAAGCCGTCAGTTGTTTATAGCAATAACTCTTGGCCTATTTCCTAACTTAACCTAGCCTAGCCTATACCCTACCCTAACCTATAACCTACCACAATCTAAAACCAAACCTAATATAACCTAACCTAATCTAAACCTAACCTAGCCTACACCTAAACCCAATCTCCCTAACTTACCTAACTAAGCTAACCTAACCAAACCTAACCTAACTAACCTAACCTAACCTAACTAACCTAACCTAACCTAACCTAACTAACCTAACCTAACTAATCTAACCTAACCTAACTAACGTAACCTAACCTAACCTAACCTAACCTAACCAAACCTAACCTAACTAACCTAACCTAACCTAATCTATCCTAACTTAACTAACCTAACCTAAACCTAACCAAACCTAACCTAACTAACCTAACCTAACCTAACCTAACCTAAACCTAACCTAACCTAACTTAACCAAACCTAACCTAACCAAACTTAACCTAACCTAACCTAACCTAACCTAACCAAACCTAACCTAACTAACCTAACCTAACCTAACTAACCTAACCTAAACCTAACCAAACCTAACCTAACTAACCTAACCAAACTTAACCTAACCTAACCAAACTTAACCTAGCCTAACCAAACTTAACCTAACCTAGGGGCTGGTCCGAAACCTGCACACAGAAATAACATCTCATGAGACCAGAAGACATGGCAGGATGTGCAGAATACCCCCGTTGAAAAACAGAGGTGCAACTGGTACTCTGAGAGAGAACTCTATCAACATCAGAGGTCCGAGACTGTTCAACACGCTTCCACTACACATAAGGGGCATAACTGGCCGACCCCTCACAGTGTTCAAGAGAGAACTGGATAAGCACCTCCAAAGGATACCTGATCAACCAGGCTGTGACTCATACGTCAGGCTGCGAGTAGCCGCGTCCAACAGCCTGGTTGATCAGTCCGGCAACCAGGAAGCCTGGTCGACGACCGGGCCGCGGGGACGCTAAGCCCCGGAAGCACCTCAAGGTAAGGTAACCTAACCTAACCTAACCAAACCTAACCTAACTAACCTAACCTAACCTAACTAACCTAACCTAAACCTAACCAAACCTAACCTAACTAACCTAACCAAACTTAACCTAACCTAACCAAACTTAACCTAACCTAACCAAACTTAACCTAACCTAACCTAACCTAATCTAACCTAACCAAACCTAACCTAACCAAACTTAACCTAACCTAACCTAACCTAACCTAACCTAACCAAACTTAACCTAACCTAACCTAACCAACACCCACCTCACAAGATCGAACACCTAAACTGACCCTGACTGACCCTCACCAGGATGCAATCCTACATGAAGCTCACAACTCCTGGATACCTGTTTACTGCTAGGAGAACAGAGGCATTAGGTGATAGGAAACGCTACCAATAATTTCAGTCCTGCCTGGCCGGGTTTCGATCCAGGAATCCCCGATCGTTAGTCTAGAAGGAACACATACATGTTTCATATTTCTGTGTACTCACCTATTTGTACTTGCAGGACTGAGCATCAGTTTTTGAACGCTGACAATATAGCCGCCGGTTGTTTAAAGCAATGACTCCTGGTCTATTTTCCTGTCATATCAACTTTTAAAATTATGAATGGAGTTTGCATCTACAACTGTGGGTTTTTGTAAGTTTGTTCTCACCTAGTTGTATTCACCTAGTTGTGTTTGCTAGGTTTGATATTCAGATCTTTGGTCCCACCTCTCAACCATCAATCAATTGCCCAAGTAGTTTTCCAGAAGTTATGTAACTCATAACTCTCAGCTCTGTTAGAAAAAAGGCTGGGGCTGCATATTCAATTATTTGTCTCGCATAGGTTGAAAAAAAGGTTCATTCTTCTTTACACGTTAGAAATGTTACTTTGAACATGTTCTATCCAAGTCGGATAGAACATATTCTTAATCCGGATAGACCTGCGTTCGAGCCTGTCGAAACGGTTGCAATTACAGGGCATATATTGTCCTCTCCTGTAGCAGCATCAGGTTCGATAGATTCTCTGGACAGCCGATGATTGACCTTCTGGCAGTTCTCACGTTGACAAATTTAAAACTGTTTTTTTGATAAAAATAAACGGCACATTCCTTAGATGTTTAAATTTTTTATCTCTGTCCGTGTATGTGTCTTGAGTTGAGTTTTGATTCCTTGTGTTTCTTGATTCCTTGTGTTTCTTGATTCCTTGTGTTTCTTGATTCCGTGTGTGTCTTGAATCCGTTTGTGTCTTGATTCCTTGTGTTTCTTGATTCCGTGTGTGCCTTGATTCCTTGTGTGTCTTGATTCCTTGTGTTTCTTGATTCAGTGTGTGTCTTGATTCCGTGTGTGTCTTGATTCCGTGTGTGTCTTGATTCCGTCTGTGCCTTGATTCCTTGTGTTTCTTGATTCCGAATGTGTCTTGGTTCCGTGTGTGTCTTGATTCCGTGTGTGTCTTGATTCCGTGTGTGTCTTGATTCCGTCTGTGCCTTGATTCCTTGTGTTTCTTGATTCCGTGTGTGTCTTGATTCCGTTTGTGTCTTGATTCCTTGTGTTTCTTGATTCCGTGTGTGCCTTGATTCCTTGTGTTTCTTGATTCCGTGTGTGTCTTGATTCCGTGTGTGTCTTGATTCCGTGTGTTTCTTGATTCCGTGTGTGTCTTGATTCCGTGTGTGTCTTGATTCCGTGTGTGTCTTGATTCCGTGTGTGTCCTGATTCCTTGTGTTTCTTGATTCCTTGTGTTTCTTGATTCCGTGTGTGTCTTGATTCCTTGTGTTTCTTGATTCCGTGAGTGTCTTGATTCCTTGTGTGTCTTGATTCCGTCTGTGCCTTCATTCCTTGTGTTTCTTGATTCCGAGTGTGTCTTGATTCCGTGTGTTTCTTGATTCCGTGTGTGTCTTGATTCCGTGTGTGTCTTGATTCCGTGTGTGTCTTGATTCCGTCTGTGCCTTGATTCCTTGTGTTTCTTGATTCCGTGTGTGTCTTGATTCCGTTTGTGTCTTGATTCCTTGTGTCTCTTGTTTCCGTGTGTGCCTTGATTCCTTGTGTTTCTTGATTCCGTGTGTGTCTTGATTCCGATTGTGTCTTGATTCCTTGTGTCTCTTGATTCCGTGTGTGCCTTGATTTCTTGTGTTTCTTGATTCCTTGTGTGTCTTGATTCCGTGTGTTTCTTGATTCCGTGTGTGTCTTGATTCCGTGTGTGTCTTGATTCCGTGTGTGTCTTGATTCCGTGTGGGTCCTGATTCCTTGTGTTTCTTGATTCCTTGTGTTTCTTGATTCCGTGTTTGTCTTGATTCCGTCTGTGCCTTGATTCCTTATGTGTCTTGATTTCGTGTGTGTCTCCTGAGTGTGTCTTGTTTCCGCGTGTGTCTTGATTCCGTATGTTCCCGTGTCCGTCAGAGTCTTAGGTTAGTCTTAGGTTAGGTTAGGTTAGGTTAGTTAGTGTCCGTGTCAATGTCTATGTCATTGTCCCCGGGGTTTTGAGTCCAGGATGCCATTTGTGTCCCCTCAAATTGCCTCCCTTATCTCCACCTTGGGATCGTGTCAGTGTCCATGTGTGTCTTGATTCTGTGTGTGTCTTGAGTCCGTGTGTATCTTGAGTCCGTTTGTGTCTTGATTCTGTGAGTGTCTTGAGTCCGTGTGTGTCTTGATTCTGTGTGTGTCTTGAGTCCGTGTGTGTCTTGAGTACGTGTATTGATTCCGTGTGTCCGTGTCCGTTAGAGTCTATTAGTGTCCGTGTCCGTGTCCGTGTCCGTGTCATTATCCCTGGGGTATTGAGTCCAGGATGCCATTTGTGTCCCCTCAAATTGCCTCCCTTATCTCCACCTTGGGATCGTGTCAGTGTCCATGTGTGTCTTGATTCCGTGTGTGTCTTGAGTCCGCGTGTGTCTTGAGTCCGTGTGTGTCTTGAGTCCGTGTGTGTCTTGAGTCCGTGTGTGTCTTGATTCCGCGTGTGTCTTGAGTCCGTGTGTGTCTTGAGTCCGTGTGTGTCTTTAGTCCGTGTGTGTCTTGAGTCCGCGTGAGTCTTGAGTCCGTGTGTGTCTTGATTCCGCGTGTGTCTTGAGTCCGCGTGTGTCTTGATTCCGTGTGTGTCTTGAGTCCGCGTGTGTCTTGAGTCCGTGTGTGTCTTGAGTCTGCGTGTGTCTTGAGTCCGTGTGTGTCTTGATTCCGCGTGTGTCTTGAGTCCTGTGTGTCCGGGTGTCTTTGGGGTTTTGGGTCCAGGAAGCTATTTGTGTCGACCCAAATTGCCTCCCTTCTCCCCACCTGAAATCCAGGTGAATTGAAAGACCTGCCCGAGGTCAGTGGATCCAGGTATCCGTCCGTGGGCCCCCGGATTTCAACCCTTCCCCACATTCCAAGGGGTCAGTCAATCAATCTTCAGCTATCCAGAGAATCTATCGAAACTGATGCTCCTACAGGAGGGGACACACAGATAAATCTGTGCCCTGTACTTGCAACCGTTCCGACAGGCTCGAACGCAGGTCTATCCGGATTAAGAACATGTTCTATCCGACTAGGCCACGCTGGAGTTGCCTTCTGAATCAAATTTTGCACTTGTATTTATATCTCGTAGTAAGGTTAGTTAGTGTCTATTTATCAACATTTGCAATGATTGACGTGTGAAGTTGTGAGTTTGTGTTGACAGATAGAAATTCATAACAGCTTATTCGATGAGGTTGCAGTCCAGTGAGGCAGTTTCATGAATGAATATTGGAGAATTTAGGCAAACTGACGTGTGTGTGTGTGTGTGTGTGTGTGTGTGTGTGTGTGTGTGTGTGTGTGTGTGTGTGTGTGTGTTTAAAGGTATGTATTATTTAATATTTAGTGTGGTGTGTGTGTGTGTCCAAATGAGTTTGTGAATGGTAAACAAGCAATCCAATACCTAATATGTGCTAATCTAGGCCTCGTTTTGTATACATATATATATGTGTTTACTAGGGAATGAAAATCCGGTTTGTTTAATTCTAAGTTTTTTCAACAATAAATAGTACATACGCGAACGAACGGTTCGGCTGTGTAAGTATAGCGTTGTGGCGGCCATTTTCTCTGTTAGGCTGGGGTTGGGGGAAGGGGGGGGGTTGGTCTCTGGTAATTGTGGTATAGGGGTAGTTATATTTGGGCCTCGGTTGGGGGGTAGGGTGTTGGTAGGGGGGTGGGGGCCCAGGGAGCAGCAGAGGGGGGACCTGAGGGAGAGGCATGGAGTTGCTAGTTAATCATTAAGATATTAATTTGTGGAGATAGGTTATATAAGGAAAGATGTTTAGGAAGGAATAAGAAAAGTGTTTGGAACTGAGTTATAGTGATTATATAGTTATAGTGATTCATGTTAGAAGAAAGATATGTGCTTTAAAAGGTGAAGAGATTTGTAAAGGACTTTATCTGCTTAATAATATATTAATTAACGGTAAATGACCATTGGAGATAGATATTCAACAGCATAATGAGTGGACAAGTTTTAGCAGGAAGGCCGGCACAGAGAGAGAGAATGGACCGATAAATAGTTAGACATTTTTTCTCGAATGGTATACTCTAATAATCATAGGTACATATTTCAGAGCGCGACATTCGTGCGCGCGCGCGCGCACACACACATATAAACACACACTCACACACACACACACACACACACACACACACACACACACACACACACACACACACACACACACACACACACACACATATATATATATATACAAACATACATACAGTCTCGACAGTCAAATTGCAGAAACTGTCACAATTATGACAAGGATCACTCATATTGGATATATACACACACAGATAAATTCACGTGGATAAGTCACTCCAATTACACGTATGTACACACACAGACAACATATTTCAGTGAGTGTGGCCCATAGTATACATTAATACTCACACATGGCAGCCCATTCACTATTAATTGGTGTACATATTCATTCACACACATGTTTATGTGTCTCTTTCTTATAAAATACACACACACTAAAAGGAATCTTTGAGAACATTATATACCACATATGTCAGACCAATCCTGAAGTATGCAGCTCCAGCATGGAGTCCACATCTAGTCAAGCATAAGACTAAACTGGAAAAGGTTCAAAGGTTTGCCACCAGACTAGAACCCGAGCTAAGAGGTATGAGCTACGAGGAGAGACTACGGGAATTAAACCTCTCTTCGTTGGAAGACAGAAGAGTTAAGGGGGACATGATCACCACATTCAAGATTCTCATGGGAATCGATAAGGTAGATGAAGGTAGGCTATTTAACACAAAGGGCACACGTACTAGGGGACACGGGTGGAAACTGAGTGCCCAAATGAGACACAGAGATATTAGAAAGAACTTTTTTAGTGTCAGAGTAGTTGACAAATGGAATGCATTAGGAAGTGATGTGGTGGAGGCTGACTCCATACACAGTTTCAAGTGTAGATATGATAGAGCCCAATAGGCTCAGGAACTAGTACTCCTGTTGATTGACGGTTGAGAGGCGGGACCAAAGAGCCAGAGCTCAACCCCCGCAAGCACAATAAGGTGAGTACAATTAGGTGAGTACCCACAAACTCATTGTTAATTTTCCCTGGAACACAACCCGACAAACCGTTTAACAACCAGGTACCCATTCACTGCTTCGTGAAGATAATCGTTAAGTTAAGGATTGGTGCCTAGTCAATCCGCTCTTCCCCTGCCAGCCAGGATATGAACCCAGGCGAAATCGCTTGCGAAGCGCTAGGTGAGTGCCTTACCACTGATCCACAGGGACTGCCCAAATATGAATGCCATCAGCAGCACTAGCAGTTGGTGTTACCAGGCAGGTTACCCATCCAATTACTAACCAAATTGAAAGTTGCTTAACTTGGCTAATGGGACGAGAAGCAGTGTCCTTTAAGTGGTAGTATGGCCGTTGTTATTGAATACAAGTGGTAACCAATAACTTGTGAGTGAGTGAGTGATGATAATGGTAACTGCGGCGGAGGATACTCACACATACCAGCCAATTCTCCATTAATGATAGTTCTTATAGTCAAACAAACCAACCAAAAGTGGACTATTGCACCAACATGGAAATGTTTGGATGCCATTGATCTCGCACAAATCGCTTATAAATGCCACCCGCCGCTATTTATAAAACCTAAACAATCCTCTTCTAAGCACGAATGATTACTCTTAGGCCTTGGATTATGTTCACTTAGGCTTCATTGAGTCAATACATATAACTTCTTTGAGTCGGGGGACAGGCAGACAGGCAGTCTATATATACATGTTAGGCTTATAAAGTGGTCTCCAACACCCACCCCACAAGGTTAAACTAACCCTCACTCACCAGGATGCTAGTAGCTCACTAACTCCTGGATACCTATTTACTGCTAGATGAACAGGTGCATTGGGTGATAGGAAACGCTACCAACAATTACAGCCCTGCCCGACCGCGATTCGAACCCTGGAATCCCTTATTGAGAGTCGAGAAGGAACACATCATTCATGTTACATATATGTGTACTCACCTATTTGTGCCAGGAGGATCGAGCATTAATCTTAGAGTCTGCCTTTAAGCCGTCAGTTGTTTATAGCAATAACTCTTGGCCTATTTCCTAACTTAACCTAGCCTAGCCTATACCCTACCCTAACCTATAACCTACCACAATCTAAAACCAAACCTAATATAACCTAACCTAATCTAAACCTAACCTAGCCTACACCTAAACCCAATCTCCCTAACTTACCTAACTAAGCTAACCTAACCAAACCTAACCTAACTAACCTAACCTAACCTAACTAACCTAACCTAACCTAACCTAACTAACCTAACCTAACTAATCTAACCTAACCTAACTAACGTAACCTAACCTAACCTAACCTAACCTAACCAAACCTAACCTAACTAACCTAACCTAACCTAATCTATCCTAACTTAACTAACCTAACCTAAACCTAACCAAACCTAACCTAACTAACCTAACCTAACCTAACCTAACCTAAACCTAACCTAACCTAACTTAACCAAACCTAACCTAACCAAACTTAACCTAACCTAACCTAACCTAACCAAACCTAACCTAACTAACCTAACCTAACCTAACTAACCTAACCTAAACCTAACCAAACCTAACCTAACTAACCTAACCAAACTTAACCTAACCTAACCAAACTTAACCTAGCCTAACCAAACTTAACCTAACCTAGGGGCTGGTCCGAAACCTGCACACAGAAATAACATCTCATGAGACCAGAAGACATGGCAGGATGTGCAGAATACCCCCGTTGAAAAACAGAGGTGCAACTGGTACTCTGAGAGAGAACTCTATCAACATCAGAGGTCCGAGACTGTTCAACACGCTTCCACTACACATAAGGGGCATAACTGGCCGACCCCTCACAGTGTTCAAGAGAGAACTGGATAAGCACCTCCAAAGGATACCTGATCAACCAGGCTGTGACTCATACGTCAGGCTGCGAGTAGCCGCGTCCAACAGCCTGGTTGATCAGTCCGGCAACCAGGAAGCCTGGTCGACGACCGGGCCGCGGGGACGCTAAGCCCCGGAAGCACCTCAAGGTAAGGTAACCTAACCTAACCTAACCAAACCTAACCTAACTAACCTAACCTAACCTAACTAACCTAACCTAAACCTAACCAAACCTAACCTAACTAACCTAACCAAACTTAACCTAACCTAACCAAACTTAACCTAACCTAACCAAACTTAACCTAACCTAACCTAACCTAATCTAACCTAACCAAACCTAACCTAACCAAACTTAACCTAACCTAACCTAACCTAACCTAACCTAACCAAACTTAACCTAACCTAACCTAACCAACACCCACCTCACAAGATCGAACACCTAAACTGACCCTGACTGACCCTCACCAGGATGCAATCCTACATGAAGCTCACAACTCCTGGATACCTGTTTACTGCTAGGAGAACAGAGGCATTAGGTGATAGGAAACGCTACCAATAATTTCAGTCCTGCCTGGCCGGGTTTCGATCCAGGAATCCCCGATCGTTAGTCTAGAAGGAACACATACATGTTTCATATTTCTGTGTACTCACCTATTTGTACTTGCAGGACTGAGCATCAGTTTTTGAACGCTGACAATATAGCCGCCGGTTGTTTAAAGCAATGACTCCTGGTCTATTTTCCTGTCATATCAACTTTTAAAATTATGAATGGAGTTTGCATCTACAACTGTGGCTTTTTGTAAGTTTGTTCTCACCTAGTTGTATTCACCTAGTTGTGTTTGCTAGGTTTGATATTCAGATCTTTGGTCCCACCTCTCAACCATCAATCAATTGCCCAAGTAGTTTTCCAGAAGTTATGTAACTCATAACTCTCAGCTCTGTTAGAAAAAAGGCTGGGGCTGCATATTCAATTATTTGTCTCGCATAGGTTGAAAAAAAGGTTCATTCTTCTTTACACGTTAGAAATGTTACTTTGAACATGTTCTATCCAAGTCGGATAGAACATATTCTTAATCCGGATAGACCTGCGTTCGAGCCTGTCGAAACGGTTGCATATATACAGGGCATATATTGTCCTCTCCTGTAGCAGCATCAGGTTCGATAGATTCTCTGGACAGCCGATGATTGACCTTCTGGCAGTTCTCACGTTGACAAATTTAAAACTGTTTTTTTGATAAAAATAAACGGCACATTCCTTAGATGTTTAAATTTTTTATCTCTGTCCGTGTATGTGTCTTGAGTTGAATTTTGATTCCTTGTGTTTCTTGATTCCTTGTGTTTCTTGATTCCTTGTGTTTCTTGATTCCGTGTGTGTCTTGAATCCGTTTGTGTCTTGATTCCTTGTGTTTCTTGATTCCGTGTGTGCCTTGATTCCTTGTGTGTCTTGATTCCTTGTGTTTCTTGATTCAGTGTGTGTCTTGATTCCGTGTGTGTCTTGATTCCGTGTGTGTCTTGATTCCGTCTGTGCCTTGATTCCTTGTGTTTCTTGATTCCGAATGTGTCTTGGTTCCGTGTGTGTCTTGATTCCGTGTGTGTCTTGATTCCGTGTGTGTCTTGATTCCGTCTGTGCCTTGATTCCTTGTGTTTCTTGATTCCGTGTGTGTCTTGATTCCGTTTGTGTCTTGATTCCTTGTGTTTCTTGATTCCGTGTGTGCCTTGATTCCTTGTGTTTCTTGATTCCGTGTGTGTCTTGATTCCGTGTGTGTCTTGATTCCGTGTGTTTCTTGATTCCGTGTGTGTCTTGATTCCGTGTGTGTCTTGATTCCGTGTGTGTCTTGATTCCGTGTGTGTCCTGATTCCTTGTGTTTCTTGATTCCTTGTGTTTCTTGATTCCGTGTGTGTCTTGATTCCTTGTGTTTCTTGATTCCGTGAGTGTCTTGATTCCTTGTGTGTCTTGATTCCGTCTGTGCCTTCATTCCTTGTGTTTCTTGATTCCGAGTGTGTCTTGATTCCGTGTGTTTCTTGATTCCGTGTGTGTCTTGATTCCGTGTGTGTCTTGATTCCGTGTGTGTCTTGATTCCGTCTGTGCCTTGATTCCTTGTGTTTCTTGATTCCGTGTGTGTCTTGATTCCGTTTGTGTCTTGATTCCTTGTGTCTCTTGTTTCCGTGTGTGCCTTGATTCCTTGTGTTTCTTGATTCCGTGTGTGTCTTGATTCCGATTGTGTCTTGATTCCTTGTGTCTCTTGATTCCGTGTGTGCCTTGATTTCTTGTGTTTCTTGATTCCTTGTGTGTCTTGATTCCGTGTGTTTCTTGATTCCGTGTGTGTCTTGATTCCGTGTGTGTCTTGATTCCGTGTGTGTCTTGATTCCGTGTGGGTCCTGATTCCTTGTGTTTCTTGATTCCTTGTGTTTCTTGATTCCGTGTTTGTCTTGATTCCGTCTGTGCCTTGATTCCTTATGTGTCTTGATTTCGTGTGTGTCTCCTGAGTGTGTCTTGTTTCCGCGTGTGTCTTGATTCCGTATGTTCCCGTGTCCGTCAGAGTCTTAGGTTAGTCTTAGGTTAGGTTAGGTTAGGTTAGTTAGTGTCCGTGTCAATGTCTATGTCATTGTCCCCGGGGTTTTGAGTCCAGGATGCCATTTGTGTCCCCTCAAATTGCCTCCCTTATCTCCACCTTGGGATCGTGTCAGTGTCCATGTGTGTCTTGATTCTGTGTGTGTCTTGAGTCCGTGTGTATCTTGAGTCCGTTTGTGTCTTGATTCTGTGAGTGTCTTGAGTCCGTGTGTGTCTTGATTCTGTGTGTGTCTTGAGTCCGTGTGTGTCTTGAGTACGTGTATTGATTCCGTGTGTCCGTGTCCGTTAGAGTCTATGAGTGTCCGTGTCCGTGTCCGTGTCCGTGTCATTATCCCTGGGGTATTGAGTCCAGGATGCCATTTGTGTCCCCTCAAATTGCCTCCCTTATCTCCACCTTGGGATCGTGTCAGTGTCCATGTGTGTCTTGATTCCGTGTGTGTCTTGAGTCCGCGTGTGTCTTGAGTCCGTGTGTGTCTTGAGTCCGTGTGTGTCTTGAGTCCGTGTGTGTCTTGATTCCGCGTGTGTCTTGAGTCCGTGTGTGTCTTGAGTCCGTGTGTGTCTTTAGTCCGTGTGTGTCTTGAGTCCGCGTGAGTCTTGAGTCCGTGTGTGTCTTGATTCCGCGTGTGTCTTGAGTCCGCGTGTGTCTTGATTCCGTGTGTGTCTTGAGTCCGCGTGTGTCTTGAGTCCGTGTGTGTCTTGAGTCTGCGTGTGTCTTGAGTCCGTGTGTGTCTTGATTCCGCGTGTGTCTTGAGTCCTGTGTGTCCGGGTGTCTTTGGGGTTTTGGGTCCAGGAAGCTATTTGTGTCGACCCAAATTGCCTCCCTTCTCCCCACCTGAAATCCAGGTGAATTGAAAGACCTGCCCGAGGTCAGTGGATCCAGGTATCCGTCCGTGGGCCCCCGGATTTCAACCCTTCCCCACATTCCAAGGGGTCAGTCAATCAATCTTCAGCTATCCAGAGAATCTATCGAAACTGATGCTCCTACAGGAGGGGACACACAGATAAATCTGTGCCCTGTACTTGCAACCGTTCCGACAGGCTCGAACGCAGGTCTATCCGGATTAAGAACATGTTCTATCCGACTAGGCCACGCTGGAGTTGCCTTCTGAATCAAATTTTGCACTTGTATTTATATCTCGTAGTAAGGTTAGTTAGTGTCTATTTATCAACATTTGCAATGATTGACGTGTGAAGTTGTGAGTTTGTGTTGACAGATAGAAATTCATAACAGCTTATTCGATGAGGTTGCAGTCCAGTGAGGCAGTTTCATGAATGAATATTGGAGAATTTAGGCAAACTGACGTGTGTGTGTGTGTGTGTGTGTGTGTGTGTGTGTGTGTGTGTGTGTGTGTGTGTGTGTGTGTGTGTGTGTGTGTGTGTTTAAAGGTATGTATTATTTAATATTTAGTGTGGTGTGTGTGTGTGTCCAAATGAGTTTGTGAATGGTAAACAAGCAATCCAATACCTAATATGTGCTAATCTAGGCCTCGTTTTGTATACATATATATATGTGTTTACTAGGGAATGAAAATCCGGTTTGTTTAATTCTAAGTTTTTTCAACAATAAATAGTACATACGCGAACGAACGGTTCGGCTGTGTAAGTATAGCGTTGTGGCGGCCATTTTCTCTGTTAGGCTGGGGTTGGGGGAAGGGGGGGGGTTGGTCTCTGGTAATTGTGGTATAGGGGTAGTTATATTTGGGCCTCGGTTGGGGGGTAGGGTGTTGGTAGGGGGGTGGGGGCCCAGGGAGCAGCAGAGGGGGGACCTGAGGGAGAGGCATGGAGTTGCTAGTTAATCATTAAGATATTAATTTGTGGAGATAGGTTATATAAGGAAAGATGTTTAGGAAGGAATAAGAAAAGTGTTTGGAACTGAGTTATAGTGATTATATAGTTATAGTGATTCATGTTAGAAGAAAGATATGTGCTTTAAAAGGTGAAGAGATTTGTAAAGGACTTTATCTGCTTAATAATATATTAATTAACGGTAAATGACCATTGGAGATAGATATTCAACAGCATAATGAGTGGACAAGTTTTAGCAGGAAGGCCGGCACAGAGAGAGAGAATGGACCGATAAATAGTTAGACATTTTTTCTCGAATGGTATACTCTAATAATCATAGGTACATATTTCAGAGCGCGACATTCGTGCGCGCGCGCGCGCACACACACATATACACACACACTCACACACACACACACACACACACACACACACACACACACACACACACACACACACACACACACACACACACACACACACACACACACACACACACACACACACACACACACACACACACACACACACACACACATATATATATATATACAAACATACATACAGTCTCGACAGTCAAATTGCAGAAACTGTCACAATTATGACAAGGATCACTCATATTGGATATATACACACACAGATAAATTCACGTGGATAAGTCACTCCAATTACACGTATGTACACACACAGACAACATATTTCAGTGAGTGTGGCCCATAGTATACATTAATACTCACACATGGCAGCCCATTCACTATTAATTGGTGTACATATTCATTCACACACATGTTTATGTGTCTCTTTCTTATAAAATACACACACACTAAAAGGAATCTTTGAGAACATTATATACCACATATGTCAGACCAATCCTGAAGTATGCAGCTCCAGCATGGAGTCCACATCTAGTCAAGCATAAGACTAAACTGGAAAAGGTTCAAAGGTTTGCCACCAGACTAGAACCCGAGCTAAGAGGTATGAGCTACGAGGAGAGACTACGGGAATTAAACCTCTCTTCGTTGGAAGACAGAAGAGTTAAGGGGGACATGATCACCACATTCAAGATTCTCATGGGAATCGATAAGGTAGATGAAGGTAGGCTATTTAACACAAAGGGCACACGTACTAGGGGACACGGGTGGAAACTGAGTGCCCAAATGAGACACAGAGATATTAGAAAGAACTTTTTTAGTGTCAGAGTAGTTGACAAATGGAATGCATTAGGAAGTGATGTGGTGGAGGCTGACTCCATACACAGTTTCAAGTGTAGATATGATAGAGCCCAATAGGCTCAGGAACTAGTACTCCTGTTGATTGACGGTTGAGAGGCGGGACCAAAGAGCCAGAGCTCAACCCCCGCAAGCACAATAAGGTGAGTACAATTAGGTGAGTACCCACAAACTCATTGTTAATTTTCCCTGGAACACAACCCGACAAACCGTTTAACAACCAGGTACCCATTCACTGCTTCGTGAAGATAATCGTTAAGTTAAGGATTGGTGCCTAGTCAATCCGCTCTTCCCCTGCCAGCCAGGATATGAACCCAGGCGAAATCGCTTGCGAAGCGCTAGGTGAGTGCCTTACCACTGATCCACAGGGACTGCCCAAATATGAATGCCATCAGCAGCACTAGCAGTTGGTGTTACCAGGCAGGTTACCCATCCAATTACTAACCAAATTGAAAGTTGCTTAACTTGGCTAATGGGACGAGAAGCAGTGTCCTTTAAGTGGTAGTATGGCCGTTGTTATTGAATACAAGTGGTAACCAATAACTTGTGAGTGAGTGAGTGATGATAATGGTAACTGCGGCGGAGGATACTCACACATACCAGCCAATTCTCCATTAATGATAGTTCTTATAGTCAAGCAAACCAACCAAAAGTGGACTATTGCACCAACATGGAAATGTTTGGATGCCATTGATCTCGCACAAATCGCTTATAAATGCCACCCGCCGCTATTTATAAAACCTAAACAATCCTCTTCTAAGCACGAATGATTACTCTTAGGCCTTGGATTATGTTCACTTAGGCTTCATTGAGTCAATACATATAACTTCTTTGAGTCGGGGGACAGGCAGACAGGCAGTCTATATATACATGTTAGGCTTATAAAGTGGTCTCCAACACCCACCCCACAAGGTTAAACTAACCCTCACTCACCAGGATGCTAGTAGCTCACTAACTCCTGGATACCTATTTACTGCTAGATGAACAGGTGCATTGGGTGATAGGAAACGCTACCAACAATTACAGCCCTGCCCGACCGCGATTCGAACCCTGGAATCCCTTATTGAGAGTCGAGAAGGAACACATCATTCATGTTACATATATGTGTACTCACCTATTTGTGCCAGGAGGATCGAGCATTAATCTTAGAGTCTGCCTTTAAGCCGTCAGTTGTTTATAGCAATAACTCTTGGCCTATTTCCTAACTTAACCTAGCCTAGCCTATACCCTACCCTAACCTATAACCTACCACAATCTAAAACCAAACCTAATATAACCTAACCTAATCTAAACCTAACCTAGCCTACACCTAAACCCAATCTCCCTAACTTACCTAACTAAGCTAACCTAACCAAACCTAACCTAACTAACCTAACCTAACCTAACTAACCTAACCTAACCTAACCTAACTAACCTAACCTAACTAATCTAACCTAACCTAACTAACGTAACCTAACCTAACCTAACCTAACCTAACCAAACCTAACCTAACTAACCTAACCTAACCTAATCTATCCTAACTTAACTAACCTAACCTAAACCTAACCAAACCTAACCTAACTAACCTAACCTAACCTAACCTAACCTAAACCTAACCTAACCTAACTTAACCAAACCTAACCTAACCAAACTTAACCTAACCTAACCTAACCTAACCAAACCTAACCTAACTAACCTAACCTAACCTAACTAACCTAACCTAAACCTAACCAAACCTAACCTAACTAACCTAACCAAACTTAACCTAACCTAACCAAACTTAACCTAGCCTAACCAAACTTAACCTAACCTAGGGGCTGGTCCGAAACCTGCACACAGAAATAACATCTCATGAGACCAGAAGACATGGCAGGATGTGCAGAATACCCCCGTTGAAAAACAGAGGTGCAACTGGTACTCTGAGAGAGAACTCTATCAACATCAGAGGTCCGAGACTGTTCAACACGCTTCCACTACACATAAGGGGCATAACTGGCCGACCCCTCACAGTGTTCAAGAGAGAACTGGATAAGCACCTCCAAAGGATACCTGATCAACCAGGCTGTGACTCATACGTCAGGCTGCGAGTAGCCGCGTCCAACAGCCTGGTTGATCAGTCCGGCAACCAGGAAGCCTGGTCGACGACCGGGCCGCGGGGACGCTAAGCCCCGGAAGCACCTCAAGGTAAGGTAACCTAACCTAACCTAACCAAACCTAACCTAACTAACCTAACCTAACCTAACTAACCTAACCTAAACCTAACCAAACCTAACCTAACTAACCTAACCAAACTTAACCTAACCTAACCAAACTTAACCTAACCTAACCAAACTTAACCTAACCTAACCTAACCTAATCTAACCTAACAACCTAACCTAACAACTAACCTAACCTAACCTAACCTAACCTAACCTAACCAAACTTAACCTAACCTAACCTAACCAACACCCACCTCACAAGATCGAACACCTAAACTGACCCTGACTGACCCTCACCAGGATGCAATCCTACATGAAGCTCACAACTCCTGGATACCTGTTTACTGCTAGGAGAACAGAGGCATTAGGTGATAGGAAACGCTACCAATAATTTCAGTCCTGCCTGGCCGGGTTTCGATCCAGGAATCCCCGATCGTTAGTCTAGAAGGAACACATACATGTTTCATATTTCTGTGTACTCACCTATTTGTACTTGCAGGACTGAGCATCAGTTTTTGAACGCTGACAATATAGCCGCCGGTTGTTTAAAGCAATGACTCCTGGTCTATTTTCCTGTCATATCAACTTTTAAAATTATGAATGGAGTTTGCATCTACAACTGTGGGTTTTTGTAAGTTTGTTCTCACCTAGTTGTATTCACCTAGTTGTGTTTGCTAGGTTTGATATTCAGATCTTTGGTCCCACCTCTCAACCATCAATCAATTGCCCAAGTAGTTTTCCAGAAGTTATGTAACTCATAACTCTCAGCTCTGTTAGAAAAAAGGCTGGGGCTGCATATTCAATTATTTGTCTCGCATAGGTTGAAAAAAAGGTTCATTCTTCTTTACACGTTAGAAATGTTACTTTGAACATGTTCTATCCAAGTCGGATAGAACATATTCTTAATCCGGATAGACCTGCGTTCGAGCCTGTCGAAACGGTTGCAATTACAGGGCACATATTGTCCTCTCCTGTAGCAGCATCAGGTTCGATAGATTCTCTGGACAGCCGATGTCTGTTCTGATTCTGGCAGTTCTCACGTTGACAAATTTAAAACTGTTTTTTTGATAAAAATAAACGGCACATTCCTTAGATGTTTAAATTTTTTATCTCTGTCCGTGTATGTGTCTTGAGTTGAATTTTGATTCCTTGTGTTTCTTGATTCCTTGTGTTTCTTGATTCCTTGTGTTTCTTGATTCCGTGTGTGTCTTGAATCCGTTTGTGTCTTGATTCCTTGTGTTTCTTGATTCCGTGTGTGCCTTGATTCCTTGTGTGTCTTGATTCCTTGTGTTTCTTGATTCAGTGTGTGTCTTGATTCCGTGTGTGTCTTGATTCCGTGTGTGTCTTGATTCCGTCTGTGCCTTGATTCCTTGTGTTTCTTGATTCCGAATGTGTCTTGGTTCCGTGTGTGTCTTGATTCCGTGTGTGTCTTGATTCCGTGTGTGTCTTGATTCCGTCTGTGCCTTGATTCCTTGTGTTTCTTGATTCCGTGTGTGTCTTGATTCCGTTTGTGTCTTGATTCCTTGTGTTTCTTGATTCCGTGTGTGCCTTGATTCCTTGTGTTTCTTGATTCCGTGTGTGTCTTGATTCCGTGTGTGTCTTGATTCCGTGTGTTTCTTGATTCCGTGTGTGTCTTGATTCCGTGTGTGTCTTGATTCCGTGTGTGTCTTGATTCCGTGTGTGTCCTGATTCCTTGTGTTTCTTGATTCCTTGTGTTTCTTGATTCCGTGTGTGTCTTGATTCCTTGTGTTTCTTGATTCCGTGAGTGTCTTGATTCCTTGTGTGTCTTGATTCCGTCTGTGCCTTCATTCCTTGTGTTTCTTGATTCCGAGTGTGTCTTGATTCCGTGTGTTTCTTGATTCCGTGTGTGTCTTGATTCCGTGTGTGTCTTGATTCCGTGTGTGTCTTGATTCCGTCTGTGCCTTGATTCCTTGTGTTTCTTGATTCCGTGTGTGTCTTGATTCCGTTTGTGTCTTGATTCCTTGTGTCTCTTGTTTCCGTGTGTGCCTTGATTCCTTGTGTTTCTTGATTCCGTGTGTGTCTTGATTCCGATTGTGTCTTGATTCCTTGTGTCTCTTGATTCCGTGTGTGCCTTGATTTCTTGTGTTTCTTGATTCCTTGTGTGTCTTGATTCCGTGTGTTTCTTGATTCCGTGTGTGTCTTGATTCCGTGTGTGTCTTGATTCCGTGTGTGTCTTGATTCCGTGTGGGTCCTGATTCCTTGTGTTTCTTGATTCCTTGTGTTTCTTGATTCCGTGTTTGTCTTGATTCCGTCTGTGCCTTGATTCCTTATGTGTCTTGATTTCGTGTGTGTCTCCTGAGTGTGTCTTGTTTCCGCGTGTGTCTTGATTCCGTATGTTCCCGTGTCCGTCAGAGTCTTAGGTTAGTCTTAGGTTAGGTTAGGTTAGGTTAGTTAGTGTCCGTGTCAATGTCTATGTCATTGTCCCCGGGGTTTTGAGTCCAGGATGCCATTTGTGTCCCCTCAAATTGCCTCCCTTATCTCCACCTTGGGATCGTGTCAGTGTCCATGTGTGTCTTGATTCTGTGTGTGTCTTGAGTCCGTGTGTATCTTGAGTCCGTTTGTGTCTTGATTCTGTGAGTGTCTTGAGTCCGTGTGTGTCTTGATTCTGTGTGTGTCTTGAGTCCGTGTGTGTCTTGAGTACGTGTATTGATTCCGTGTGTCCGTGTCCGTTAGAGTCTATGAGTGTCCGTGTCCGTGTCCGTGTCATTATCCCTGGGGTATTGAGTCCAGGATGCCATTTGTGTCCCCTCAAATTGCCTCCCTTATCTCCACCTTGGGATCGTGTCAGTGTCCATGTGTGTCTTGATTCCGTGTGTGTCTTGAGTCCGCGTGTGTCTTGAGTCCGTGTGTGTCTTGAGTCCGTGTGTGTCTTGAGTCCGTGTGTGTCTTGATTCCGCGTGTGTCTTGAGTCCGTGTGTGTCTTGAGTCCGTGTGTGTCTTTAGTCCGTGTGTGTCTTGAGTCCGCGTGAGTCTTGAGTCCGTGTGTGTCTTGATTCCGCGTGTGTCTTGAGTCCGCGTGTGTCTTGATTCCGTGTGTGTCTTGAGTCCGCGTGTGTCTTGAGTCCGTGTGTGTCTTGAGTCTGCGTGTGTCTTGAGTCCGTGTGTGTCTTGATTCCGCGTGTGTCTTGAGTCCTGTGTGTCCGGGTGTCTTTGGGGTTTTGGGTCCAGGAAGCTATTTGTGTCGACCCAAATTGCCTCCCTTCTCCCCACCTGAAATCCAGGTGAATTGAAAGACCTGCCCGAGGTCAGTGGATCCAGGTATCCGTCCGTGGGCCCCCGGATTTCAACCCTTCCCCACATTCCAAGGGGTCAGTCAATCAATCTTCAGCTATCCAGAGAATCTATCGAAACTGATGCTCCTACAGGAGGGGACACACAGATAAATCTGTGCCCTGTACTTGCAACCGTTCCGACAGGCTCGAACGCAGGTCTATCCGGATTAAGAACATGTTCTATCCGACTAGGCCACGCTGGAGTTGCCTTCTGAATCAAATTTTGCACTTGTATTTATATCTCGTAGTAAGGTTAGTTAGTGTCTATTTATCAACATTTGCAATGATTGACGTGTGAAGTTGTGAGTTTGTGTTGACAGATAGAAATTCATAACAGCTTATTCGATGAGGTTGCAGTCCAGTGAGGCAGTTTCATGAATGAATATTGGAGAATTTAGGCAAACTGACGTGTGTGTGTGTGTGTGTGTGTGTGTGTGTGTGTGTGTGTGTGTGTGTGTGTGTGTGTGTGTGTGTGTGTGTGTGTGTGTGTGTGTTTAAAGGTATGTATTATTTAATATTTAGTGTGGTGTGTGTGTGTGTCCAAATGAGTTTGTGAATGGTAAACAAGCAATCCAATACCTAATATGTGCTAATCTAGGCCTCGTTTTGTATACATATATATATGTGTTTACTAGGGAATGAAAATCCGGTTTGTTTAATTCTAAGTTTTTTCAACAATAAATAGTACATACGCGAACGAACGGTTCGGCTGTGTAAGTATAGCGTTGTGGCGGCCATTTTCTCTGTTAGGCTGGGGTTGGGGGAAGGGGGGGGGTTGGTCTCTGGTAATTGTGGTATAGGGGTAGTTATATTTGGGCCTCGGTTGGGGGGTAGGGTGTTGGTAGGGGGGTGGGGGCCCAGGGAGCAGCAGAGGGGGGACCTGAGGGAGAGGCATGGAGTTGCTAGTTAATCATTAAGATATTAATTTGTGGAGATAGGTTATATAAGGAAAGATGTTTAGGAAGGAATAAGAAAAGTGTTTGGAACTGAGTTATAGTGATTATATAGTTATAGTGATTCATGTTAGAAGAAAGATATGTGCTTTAAAAGGTGAAGAGATTTGTAAAGGACTTTAATCTGCTTAATAATATATTAATTAACGGTAAATGACCATTGGAGATAGATATTCAACAGCATAATGAGTGGACAAGTTTTAGCAGGAAGGCCGGCACAGAGAGAGAGAATGGACCGATAAATAGTTAGACATTTTTTCTCGAATGGTATACTCTAATAATCATAGGTACATATTTCAGAGCGCGACATTCGTGCGCGCGTGCGCGCACACACACATATAAACACACACTCACACACACACACACACACACACACACACACACACACACACACACACACACACACACACACACACACACACACACACACACATATATATATATATATACAAACATAAATACAGTCTCGACAGTCAAATTGCAGAAACTGTCACAATTATGACAAGGATCACTCATATTGGATATATACACACACAGATAAATTCACGTGGATAAGTCACTCCAATTACACGTATGTACACACACAGACAACATATTTCAGTGAGTGTGGCCCATAGTATACATTAATACTCACACATGGCAGCCCATTCACTATTAATTGGTGTACATATTCATTCACACACATGTTTATGTGTCTCTTTCTTATAAAATACACACACACTAAAAGGAATCTTTGAGAACATTATATACCACATATGTCAGACCAATCCTGAAGTATGCAGCTCCAGCATGGAGTCCACATCTAGTCAAGCATAAGACTAAACTGGAAAAGGTTCAAAGGTTTGCCACCAGACTAGAACCCGAGCTAAGAGGTATGAGCTACGAGGAGAGACTACGGGAATTAAACCTCACTTCGTTGGAAGACAGAAGAGTTAAGGGGGACATGATCACCACATTCAAGATTCTCATGGGAATCGATAAGGTAGATGAAGGTAGGCTATTTAACACAAAGGGCACACGTACTGGGGGACACAGGTGGAAACTGAGTGCCCAAATGAGACACAGAGATATTAGAAAGAACTTTTTTAGTGTCAGAGTAGTTGACAAATGGAATGCATTAGGAAGTGATGTGGTGGAGGCTGACTCCATACACAGTTTCAAGTGTAGATATGATAGAGCCCAATAGGCTCAGGAACTAGTACTCCTGTTGATTGACGGTTGAGAGGCGGGACCAAAGAGCCAGAGCTCAACCCCCGCAAGCACAATAAGGTGAGTACAATTAGGTGAGTACACACAAACTCATTGTTAATTTTCCCTGGAACACAACCCGACAAACCGTTTAACAACCAGGTACCCATTCACTGCTTCGTGAAGATAATCGTTAAGTTAAGGATTGGTGCCTAGTCAATCCGCTCTTCCCCTGCCAGCCAGGATATGAACCCAGGCGAAATCGCTTGCGAAGCGCTAGGTGAGTGCCTTACCACTGATCCACAGGGACTGCCCAAATATGAATGCCATCAGCAGCACTAGCAGTTGGTGTTACCAGGCAGGTTACCCATCCAATTACTAACCAAATTGAAAGTTGCTTAACTTGGCTAATGGGACGAGAAGCAGTGTCCTTTAAGTGGTAGTATGGCCGTTGTTATTGTATACAAGTGGTAACCAATAACTTGTGAGTGAGTGAGTGAGTGAGTGATGATAATGGTAACTGCGGCGGAGGATACTCACACATACCAGCCAATTCTCCATTAATGATAGTTCTTATAGTCAAACAAACCAACCAAAAGTGGACTATTGCACCAACATGGAAATGTTTGGATGCCATTGATCTCGCACAAATCGCTTATAAATGCCACCCGCCGCTATTTATAAAACCTAAACAATCCTCTTCTAAGCACGAATGATTACTCTTAGGCCTTGGATTATGTTCACTTAGGCTTCATTGAGTCAATACATATAACTTCTTTGAGTCGGGGGACAGGCAGACAGGCAGTCTATATATACATGTTAGGCTTATAAAGTGGTCTCCAACACCCACCCCACAAGGTTAAACTAACCCTCACTCACCAGGATGCTAGTAGCTCACTAACTCCTGGATACCTATTTACTGCTAGATGAACAGGTGCATTGGGTGATAGGAAACGCTACCAACAATTACAGCCCTGCCCGACCGCGATTCGAACCCTGGAATCCCTTATTGAGAGTCGAGAAGGAACACATCATTCATGTTACATATATGTGTACTCACCTATTTGTGCCAGGAGGATCGAGCATTAATCTTAGAGTCTGCCTTTAAGCCGTCAGTTGTTTATAGCAATAACTCTTGGCCTATTTCCTAACTTAACCTAGCCTAGCCTATACCCTACCCTAACCTATAACCTACCACAATCTAAAACCAAACCTAATATAACCTAACCTAATCTAAACCTAACCTAGCCTACACCTAAACCCAATCTACCTAACTTACCTAACTAAGCTAACCTAACCAAACCTAACCTAACTAACCTAACCTAACTAACCTAACCTAACCTAACCTAACTAACCTAACCTAACTAATCTAACCTAACCTAACTAACGTAACCTAACCTAACCTAACCTAACCTAACCAAACCTAACCTAACTAACCTAACCTAACCTAACCTATCCTAACTTAACTAACCTAACCTAAACCTTACCAAACCTAACCTAACTAACCTAACCTAACCTAACCTAACCTAAACCTAACCTAACCTAACTTAACCAAACCTAACCTAACCAAACTTAACCTAACTTAACCTAACCTAACCAAACCTAACCTAACTAACCTAACCTAACCTAACTAACCTAACCTAAACCTAACCAAACCTAACCTAACTAACCTAACCAAACTTAACCTAACCTAACCAAACTTAACCTAGCCTAACCAAACTTAACCTAACCTAGGGGCTGGTCCCAAACCTGCACACAGAAATAACATCACATGAGACCAGAAGACATGGCAGGATGTGCAGAATACCCCCGTTGAAAAACAGAGGTGCAACTGGTACTCTGAGAGAGAACTCTATCAACATCAGAGGTCCGAGACTGTTCAACACGCTTCCACTACACATAAGGGGTATAACTGGCCGATCCCTCACAGTGTTCAAGAGAGAACTGGATAAGCACCTCCAAAGGATACCTGATCAACCAGGCTGTGACTCATACGTCAGGCTGCGAGTAGCCGCGTCCAACAGCCTGGTTGATCAGTCCGGCAACCAGGAAGCCTGGTCGACGACCGGGCCGCGGGGACGCTAAGCCCCGGAAGCACCTCAAGGTAAGGTAACCTAACCTAACCTAACCAAACCTAACCTAACTAACCTAACCTAACCTAACTAACCTAACCTAAACCTAACCAAACCTAACCTAACTAACCTAACCAAACTTAACCTAACCTAACCAAACTTAACCTAACCTAACCAAACTTAACCTAACCTAACCTAACCTAATCTAACCTAACCAAACCTAACCTAACCAAACTTAACCTAACCTAACCTAACCTAACCTAACCTAACCAAACTTAACCTAACCTAACCTAACCAACACCCACCTCACAAGATCGAACACCTAAACTGACCCTGACTGACCCTCACCAGGATGCAACCCTACATGAAGCTCACAACTCCTGGATACCTGTTTACTGCTAGGAGAACAGAGGCATTAGGTGATAGGAAACGCTACCAATAATTTCAGTCCTGCCTGGCCGGGTTTCGATCCAGGAATCCCCGATCGTTAGTCTAGAAGGAACACATACATGTTTCATATTTCTGTGTACTCACCTATTTGTACTTGCAGGACTGAGCATCAGTTTTTGAACGCTGACAATATAGCCGCCGGTTGTTTAAAGCAATGACTCCTGGTCTATTTTCCTGTCATATCAACTTTTAAAATTATGAATGGAGTTTGCATCTACAACTGTGGCTTTTTGTAAGTTTGTTCTCACCTAGTTGTATTCACCTAGTTGTGTTTGCTAGGTTTGATATTCAGATCTTTGGTCCCACCTCTCAACCATCAATCAATTGCTCAAGTAGTTTTCCAGAAGTTATGTAACTCATAACTCTCAGCTCTGTTGGAAAAAAGGCTGGGGCTGCATATTCAATTATTTGTCTCGCATAAGTTGAAAAAAAGGTTCATTCTTCTTTACACGTTAGAAATGTTACTTTGAACATGTTCTATCCAAGTCGGATAGAACATATTCTTAATCCGGATAGACCTGCGTTCGAGCCTGTCGAAACGGTTGCAATTACAGGGCATATATTGTCCTCTCCTGTAGCAGCATCAGGTTCGATAGATTCTCTGGACAGCCGATGATTGACCTTCTGGCAGTTCTCACGTTGACAAATTTAAAACTTTTTTTTTTTATAAAAAAAAAACGGCACATTCCTTAGATGTTTAAATTTTTTATCTCTGTCCGTGTATGTGTCTTTAGTTGAGTTTTGATTCCTTGTGTTTCTTGATTCCTTGTGTTTCTTGATTCCTTGTGTTTCTTGATTCCGTGTGTGTCTTGAATCCGTTTGTGTCTTGATTCCTTGTGTTTCTTGATTCCGTGTGTGCCTTGATTCCTTGTGTGTCTTGATTCCTTGTGTTTCTTGATTCCGTGTGTGTCTTGATTCCGTGTGTGTCTTGATTCCGTGTGTGTCTTGATTCCGTCTGTGCCTTGGTTCCTTGTGTTTCTTGATTCCGTGTGTGTCTTGATTCCTTGTGTTTCTTGATTCCGTGTGTGTCTTGATTCCGTTTGTGTCTTGATTCCTTGTGTTTCTTGATTCCGTGTGTGTCTTGATTCCGTTTGTGTCTTGATTCCTTGTGTTTCTTGATTCCGTGTGTGTCTTGATTCCGTCTGTGCCTTGATTCCTTGTGTTTCTTGATTCCGTGTGTGTCTTGATTCCTTGTGTGTCTTGATTCCGTCTGTGCCTTGATTCCTTGTGTTTCTTGATTCCGAATGTGTCTTGGTTCCGTGTGTGTCTTGATTCCGTGTGTGTCTTGATTCCGTGTGTGTCTTGATTCCGTCTGTGCCTTGATTCCTTGTGTTTCTTGATTCCGTGTGTGTCTTGATTCCGTTTGTGTCTTGATTCCTTGTGTTTCTTGATTCCGTGTGTGCCTTGATTCCTTGTGTTTCTTGATTCCGTGTGTGTCTTGATTCCGTGTGTTTCTTGATTCCGTGTGTGTCTTGATTCCGTGTGTGTCTTGATTCCGTGTGTGTCTTGATTCCGTGTGTGTCCTGATTCCTTGTGTTTCTTGATTCCTTGTGTTTCTTGATTCCGTGTGTGTCTTGATTCCGTCTGTGCCTTGATTCCTTGTGTTTCTTGATTCCGTGAGTGTCTTGATTCCTTGTGTGTCTTGATTCCGTGTGTGTCTTGATTCCGTCTGTGCCTTGATTCCTTGTGTTTCTTGATTCCGTGAGTGTCTTGATTCCTTGTGTGTCTTGATTCCGTGTGTGTCTTGATTCCGTCTGTGCCTTGATTCCTTGTGTTTCTTGATTCCGTGTGTGTCTTGATTCCTTGTGTTTCTTGATTCCGAGTGTGTCTTGATTCCTTGTGTTTCTTGATTCCGTGAGTGTCTTGATTCCTTGTGTGTCTTGATTCCGTGTGTGTCTTGATTCCGTCTGTGCCTTGATTCCTTGTGTTTCTTGATTCCGTGTGTGTCTTGATTCCTTGTGTTTCTTGATTCCGTCTGTGCCTTGATTCCTTGTGTTTCTTGATTCCGTGAGTGTCTTGATTCCTTGTGTGTCTTGATTCCGTGTGTGTCTTGATTCCGTCTGTGCCTTGATTCCTTGTGTTTCTTGATTCCGTGAGTGTCTTGATTCCTTGTGTGTCTTGATTCCGTGTGTGTCTTGATTCCGTTTGTGTCTTGATTCCTTGTGTCTCTTGATTCCGTGTGTGCCTTGATTTCTTGTGTTTCTTGATTCCTTGTGTGTCTTGATTCCGTGTGTTTCTTGATTCCGTGTGTGTCTTGATTCCGTGTGTGTCTTGATTCCGTGTGTGTCTTGATTCCGTGTGGGTCCTGATTCCATGTGTTTCTTGATTCCTTGTGTTTCTTGATTCCGTGTTTGTCTTGATTCCGTCTGTGCCTTGATTCCTTATGTGTCTTGATTTCGTGTGTGTCTCCTGAGTGTGTCTTGTTTCCGCGTGTGTCTTGATTCCGTATGTTCCCGTGTCCGTCAGAGTCTTAGGTTAGTCTTAGGTTAGGTTAGGTTAGGTTAGTTAGTGTCCGTGTCAATGTCTATGTCATTGTCCCCGGGGTTTTGAGTCCAGGATGCCATTTGTGTCCCCTCAAATTGCCTCCCTTATCTCCACCTTGGGATCGTGTCAGTGTCCATGTGTGTCTTGATTCTGTGTGTGTCTTGAGTCCGTGTGTATCTTGAGTCCGTTTGTGTCTTCATTCTGTGAGTGTCTTGAGTCCGTGTGTGTCTTGATTCTGTGTGTGTCTTGAGTCCGTGTGTGTCTTGAGTACGTGTATTGATTCCGTGTGTCCGTGTCCGTTAGAGTCTATGAGTGTCCGTATCCGTGTCCGTGTCCGTGTCATTATCCCTGGGGTATTGAGTCCAGGATGCCATTTGTGTCCCCTCAAATTGCCTCCCTTATCTCCACCTTGGGATCGTGTCAGTGTCCATGTGTGTCTTGATTCCGTGTGTGTCTTGAGTCCGCGTGTGTCTTGAGTCCGTGTGTGTCTTGAGTCCGTGTGTGTCTTGAGTCCGTGTGTTTCTTGATTCCGCGTGTGTCTTGAGTCCGTGTGTGTCTTGAGTCCGTGTGTGTCTTGAGTCCGTGTGTTTCTTGATTCCGCGTGTGTCTTGAGTCCGTGTGTGTCTTGAGTCCGTGTGTGTCTTGAGTCCGCGTGTGTCTTGATTCCGCGTGTGTCTTGAGTCCGCGTGTGTCTTGATTCCGTGTGTGTCTTGAGTCCGTGTGTGTCTTGATTCCGCGTGTGTCTTGAGTCCTGTGTGTCCGGGTGTCTTTGGGGTTTTGGGTCCAGGAAGCTATTTGTGTCGACCCAAATTGCCTCCCTTCTCCCCACCTGAAATCCAGGTGAATTGAAAGACCTGCCCGAGGTCAGTGGATCCAGGTATCCGTCCGTGGGCCCCCGGATTTCAACCCTTCCCCACATTCCAAGGGGTCAGTCAATCAATCTTCAGCTATCCAGAGAATCTATCGAAACTGATGCTCCTACAGGAGGGGACACACAGATAAATCTGTGCCCTGTACTTGCAACCGTTCCGACAGGCTCGAACGCAGGTCTATCCGGATTAAGAACATGTTCTATCCGACTAGGCCACGCTGGAGTTGCCTTCTGAATCAAATTTTGCACTTGTATTTATATCTCGTAGTAAGGTTAGTTAGTGTCTATTTATCAACATTTGCAATGATTGACGTGTGAAGTTGTGAGTTTGTGTTGACAGATAGAAATTCATAACAGCTTATTCGATGAGGTTGCAGTCCAGTGAGGCAGTTTCATGAATGAATATTGGAGAATTTAGGCAAACTGACGTGTGTGTGTGTGTGTGTGTGTGTGTGTGTGTGTGTGTGTGTGTGTGTGTGTGTGTGTGTGTGTGTGTGTGTGTGTGTGTGTGTGTGTGTGTGTGTGTGTTTAAAGGTATGTATTATTTAATATTTAGTGTGGTGTGTGTGTGTGTCCAAATGAGTTTGTGAATGGTAAACAAGCAATCCAATACCTAATATGTGCTAATCTAGGCCTCGTTTTGTATACATATATATGTGTGTTTACTAGGGAATGAAAATCCGGTTTGTTTTATTCTAAGTTTTTTCAACAATAAATAGTACATACGCGAACGAACGGTTCGGCTGGGTAAGTATAGCGTTGTGGCGGCCATTTTCTCTGTTAGGCTGGGGTTGGGGGAAGGGGGGGGTTGGTCTCTGGTAATTGTGGTATACGGGTAGTTATATTTGGGCCTCGGTTGGGGGGTAGGGTGTTGGTAGGGGGGTGGGGGCCAAGGGAGCAGCAGAGGGGGGACCTGAGGGAGAGGCATGGAGTTGCTAGTTAACCATTAAGATATTAATTTGTGGAGATAGGTTATATAAGGAAAGATGTTTAGGAAGGAATATGAAAAGTGTTTGGAACTGATGAAAGTATATGAGTTATAGTGATTCATGTTAGAAGAAAGATATGTGCTTTAAAAGGTGAAGAGATTTGTAAAGGACTTTATCTGCTTAATAATATATTAATTAACGGTAAATGACCATTGGAGATAGATATTCAACAGCATAATGAGTGGACAAGTTTTAGCAGGAAGGCCGGCACAGAGAGAGAGAATGGACCGATAAATAGTTAGACATTTTTTCTCGAATGGTATACTCTAATAATCATAGGTACATATTTCAGAGCGCGACATTCGTGCGCGCGCGCGCACACACACATATACACACACACTCACACACACACACACACACACACACACACACACACACACACACACACACACACACACACACACACACACACACACACACACACACACACACACACACACACATATATATATATATACAAACATACATACAGTCTCGACAGTCAAATTGCAGAAACTGACACAATTATGACAAGGATCACTCATATTGGATATATACACACACAGATAAATTCACGTGGATAAGTCACTCCAATTACACGTATGTACACACACAGACAACATATTTCAGTGAGTGTGGCCCATAGTATACATTAATACTCACACATGGCAGCCCATTCACTATTAATTGGTGTACATATTCATTCACACACATGTTTATGTGTCACTTTCTTATAAAATACACACACACTGAAAGGAATCTTTGAGAACATTATATACCACATATGTCAGACCAATCCTGAAGTATGCAGCTCCAGCATGGAGTCCACATCTAGTCAAGCATAAGACTAAACTGGAAAAGGTTCAAAGGTTTGCCACCAGACTAGAACCCGAGCTAAGAGGTATGAGCTACGAGGAGAGACTACGGGAATTAAACCTCACTTCGTTGGAAGACAGAAGAGTTAAGGGGGACATGATCACCACATTCAAGATTCTCATGGGAATCGATAAGGTAGATGAAGGTAGGCTATTTAACACAAGGGGCACACGTACTAGGGGACACAGGTGGAAACTGAGTGCCCAAATGAGACACAGAGATATTAGAAAGAACTTTTTTAGTGTCAGAGTAGTTGACAAATGGAATGCATTAGGAAGTGATGTGGTGGAGGCTGACTCCATACACAGTTTCAAGTGTAGATATGATAGAGCCCAATAGGCTCAGGAACTAGTACTCCTGTTGATTGACGGTTGAGAGGCGGGACCAAAGAGCCAGAGCTCAACCCCCGCAAGCACAATAAGGTGAGTACAATTAGGTGAGTACACACAAACTCATTGTTAATTTTCCCTGGAACACAACCCGACAAACCGTTTAACAACCAGGTACCCATTCACTGCTTCGTGAAGATAATCGTTAAGTTAAGGATTGGTGCCTAGTCAATCCGCTCTTCCCCTGCCAGCCAGGATATGAACCCAGGCGAAATCGCTTGCGAAGCGCGAGGTGAGTGCCTTACCACTGATCCACAGGGACTGCCCAAATATGAATGCCATCAGCAGCACTAGCAGTTGGTGTTACCAGGCAGGTTACCCATCCAATTACTAACCAAATTGAAAGTTGCTTAACTTGGCTAATGGGACGAGAAGCAGTGTCCTTTAAGTGGTAGTATGGCCGTTGTTATTGAATACAAGTGGTAACCAATAACTTGTGAGTGAGTGAGTGAGTGATGATAATGGTAACTGCGGCGGAGGATACTCACACATACCAGCCAATTCTCCATTAATGATAGTTCTTATAGTCAAACAAAAAACCAAAAGTGGACTATTGCACCAACATGGAAATGTTTGGATGCCATTGATCTCGCACAAATCGCTTATAAATGCCACCCGCCGCTATTTATAAAACCTAAACAATCCTCTTCTAAGCACGAATGACTACTCTTAGGCCTTGGATTATGTTCACTTAGGCTTCATTGAGTCAATACATATAACTTCTTTGAGTCGGGGGACAGGCAGACAGGCAGTCTATATATACATGTTAGGCTTATAAAGTGGTCTCCAACACCCACCCCACAAGGTTAAACTAACCCTCACTCACCAGGATGCTAGTAGCACACTAACTCCTGGATACCTATTTACTGCTAGGTGAACAGGTGCATTGGGTGATAGGAAACGCTACCAACAATTACAGCCCTGCCCGACCGCGATTCGAACCCTGGAATCCCTTATTGAGAGTCGAGAAGGAACACATCATTCATGTTACATATATGTGTACTCACCTATTTGTGCCAGGAGGATCGAGCATTAATCTTAGAGTCTGCCTTTAAGCCGTCAGTTGTTTATAGCAATAACTCTTGGCCTATTTCCTAACTTAACCTAGCCTAGCCTATACCCTACCCTAACCTATAACCTACCACAATCTAAAACCAAACCTAATATAACCTAACCTAATCTAAACCTAACCTAGCCTACACCTAAACCCAATCTACCTAACTTACCTAACTAAGCTAACCTAACCAAACCTAACCTAACTAACCTAACCTAACTAACCTAACCTAACCTAACCTAACTAACCTAACCTAACTAATCTAACCTAACCTAACTAACGTAACCTAACCTAACCTAACCTAACCTAACCTAACATAACCAAACCTAACCTAACTAACCTAAACTAACCTAACCTATCCTAACTTAACTAACCTAACCTAAACCTAACCAAACCTAACCTAACTAACCTAACCTAACCTAACCTAACCTAAACCTAACCTAACCTAACTTAACCAAACCTAACCTAACCAAACTTAACCTAACTTAACCTAACCTAACCAAACCTAACCTAACTAACCTAACCTAACCTAACTAACCTAACCTAAACCTAACCAAACCTAACCTAACTAACCTAACCAAACCTAACCAAACTTAACCTAACCTAACCAAACTTAACCTAGCCTAACCAAACTTAACCTAACCTAGGGGCTGGTCCCAAACCTGCACACAGAAATAACATCACATGAGACCAGAAGACATGGCAGGATGTGCAGAATACCCCCGTTGAAAAACAGAGGTGCAACTGGTACTCTGAGAGAGAACTCTATCAACATCAGAGGTCCGAGACTGTTCAACACGCTTCCACTACACATAAGGGGCATAACTGGCCGACCCCTCACAGTGTTCAAGAGAGAACTGGATAAGCACCTCCAAAGGATACCTGATCAACCAGGCTGTGACTCATACGTCAGGCTGCGAGCAGCCGCGTCCAACAGCCTGGTTGATCAGTCCGGCAACCAGGAAGCCTGGTCGACGACCGGGCCGCGGGGACGCTAAGCCCCGGAAGCACCTCAAGGTAAGGTAACCTAACCTAACCTAACCAAACCTAACCTAACTAACCTAACCTAACCTAACTAACCTAACCTAAACCTAACCAAACCTAACCTAACTAACCTAACCAAACTTAACCTAACCTAACCAAACTTAACCTAACCTAACCAAACTTAACCGAACCTAACCTAACCTAATCTAACCTAACCAAACCTAACCTAACCAAACTTAACCTAACCTAACCTAACCTAACCTAACCAAACTTAACCTAACCTAACCTAACCAACACCCACCTCACAAGGTCGAACACCTAAACTGACCCTGACTGACCCTCACCAGGATGCAACCCTACATGAAGCTCACAACTCCTGGATACCTGTTTACTGCTAGGAGAACAGAGGCATTAGGTGATAGGAAACGCTACCAATAATTTCAGTCCTGCCTGGCCGGGTTTCGATCCAGGAATCCCCGATCGTTAGTCTAGAAGGAACACATACATGTTTCATATTTCTGTGTACTCACCTATTTGTACTTGCAGGACTGAACATCAGTTTTTGAACGCTGACAATATAGCCGCCGGTTGTTTAAAGCAATGACTCCTGGTCTATTTTCCTGTCATATCAACTTTTAAAATTATGAATGGAGTTTGCATCTACAACTGTGGCTTTTTGTAAGTTTGTTCTCACCTAGTTGTATTCACCTAGTTGTGTTTGCTAGGTTTGATATTCAGATCTTTGGTCCCACCTCTCAACCATCAATCAATTGCTCAAGTAGTTTTCCAGAAGTTATGTAACTCATAACTCTCAGCTCTGTTGGAAAAAAGGCTGGGGCTGCATATTCAATTATTTGTCTCGCATAAGTTGAAAAAAAGGTTCATTCTTCTTTACACGTTAGAAATGTTACTTTGAACATGTTCTATCCAAGTCGGATAGAACATATTCTTAATCCGGATAGACCTGCGTTCGAGCCTGTCGAAACGGTTGCAATTACAGGGCATATATTGTCCTCTCCTGTAGCAGCATCAGGTTCGATAGATTCTCTGGACAGCCGATGATTGACCTTCTGGCAGTTCTCACGTTGACAAATTTAAAACTGTTTTTTTGATAAAAAAAAAAACGGCACATTCCTTAGATGTTTAAATTTTTTATCTCTGTCCGTGTATGTGTCTTGAGTTGAGTTTTGATTCCTTGTGTTTCTTGATTCCTTGTGTTTCTTGATTCCTTGTGTTTCTTGATTCCGTGTGTGTCTTGAATCCTTTTGTGTCTTGATTCCTTGTGTTTCTTGATTCCGTGTGTGCCTTGATTCCTTGTGTGTCTTGATTCCTTGTGTTTCTTGATTCAGTGTGTGTCTTGATTCCGTGTGTGTCTTGATTCCGTCTGTGCCTTGATTCCTTGTGTTTCTTAATTCCGTGTGTGTCTTGATTCCTTGTGTTTCTTGATTCCGTGTGTGTCTTGATTCCGTGTGTGTCTTGATTCCGTGTGTGTCTTGATTCCGTCTGTGCCTTGGTTCCTTGTGTTTCTTGATTCCGTGTGTGTCTTGATTCCTTGTGTTTCTTGATTCCGTGTGTGTCTTGATTCCGTTTGTGTCTTGATTCCTTGTGTTTCTTGATTCCGTGTGTGTCTTGATTCCGTTTGTGTCTTGATTCCTTGTGTTTCTTGATTCCGTGTGTGTCTTGATTCCGTCTGTGCCTTGATTCCTTGTGTTTCTTGATTCCGTGTGTGTCTTGATTCCTTGTGTGTCTTGATTCCGTCTGTGCCTTGATTCCTTGTGTTTCTTGATTCCGAATGTGTCTTGATTCCGTGTGTGTCTTGATTCCGTGTGTGTCTTGATTCCGTCTGTGCCTTGATTCCTTGTGTTTCTTGATTCCGTGTGTGTCTTGATTCCGTTTGTGTCTTGATTCCTTGTGTTTCTTGATTCCGTGTGTGCCTTGATTCCTTGTGTTTCTTGATTCCGTGTGTGTCTTGATTCCGTGTGTTTCTTGATTCCGTGTGTGTCTTGATTCCGTGTGTGTCTTGATTCCGTGTGTGTCTTGATTCCGTGTGTGTCCTGATTCCTTGTGTTTCTTGATTCCTTGTGTTTCTTGATTCCGTGTGTGTCTTGATTCGGTCTGTGCCTTGATTCCTTGTGTTTCTTGATTCCGTGAGTGTCTTGATTCCTTGTGTGTCTTGATTCCGTCTGTGCCTTGATTCCTTGTGTTTCTTGATTCCGAGTGTGTCTTGATTCCGTGTGTTTCTTGATTCCGTGTGTGTCTTGATTCCGTGTGTGTCTTGATTCCGTGTGTGTCTTGATTCCGTCTGTGTCTTGATTCCTTGTGTTTCTTGATTCCGTGTGTGTCTTGATTCCGTTTGTGTCTTGATTCCTTGTGTCTCTTGATTCCGTGTGTGCCCTGATTCCTTGTGTTTCTTGATTCCGTGTGTGTCTTGATTCCGTTTGTGTCTTGATTCCTTGTGTCTCTTGATTCCGTGTGTGCCTTGATTTCTTGTGTTTCTTGATTCCTTGTGTGTCTTGATTCCGTGTGTTTCTTGATTCCGTGTGTGTCTTGATTCCGTGTGTGTCTTGATTCCGTGTGTGTCTTGATTCCGTGTGGGTCCTGATTCCTTGTGTTTCTTGATTCCTTGTGTTTCTTGATTCCGTGTTTGTCTTGATTCCGTCTGTGCCTTGATTCCTTATGTGTCTTGATTTCGTGTGTGTCTCCTGAGTGTGTCTTGTTTCCGCGTGTGTCTTGATTCCGTATGTTCCCGTGTCCGTCAGAGTCTTAGGTTAGTCTTAGGTTAGGTTAGGTTAGGTTAGTTAGTGTCCGTGTCAATGTCTATGTCATTGTCCCCGGGGTTTTGAGTCCAGGATGCCATTTGTGTCCCCTCAAATTGCCTCCCTTATCTCCACCTTGGGATCGTGTCAGTGTCCATGTGTGTCTTGATTCTGTGTGTGTCTTGAGTCCGTGTGTATCTTGAGTCCGTTTGTGTCTTGATTCTGTGAGTGTCTTGAGTCCGTGTGTGTCTTGATTCTGTGTGTGTCTTGAGTCCGTGTGTGTCTTGAGTACGTGTATTGATTCCGTGTGTCCGTGTCCGTTAGAGTCTATGAGTGTCCGTATCCGTGTCCGTGTCCGTGTCATTATCCCTGGGGTATTGAGTCCTGGATGCCATTTGTGTCCCCTCAAATTGCCTCCCTTATCTCCACCTTGGGATCGTGTCAGTGTCCATGTGTGTCTTGATTCCGTGTGTGTCTTGAGTCCGCGTGTGTCTTGAGTCCGTGTGTGTCTTGAGTCCGTGTGTGTCTTGAGTCCGTGTGTGTCTTGATTCCGCGTGTGTCTTGAGTCCGTGTGTGTCTTGAGTCCGTGTGTGTCTTTAGTCCGTGTGTGTCTTGAGTCCGCGTGTGTCTTGAGTCCGTGTGTGTCTTGATTCCGCGTGTGTCTTGAGTCCGCGTGTGTCTTGATTCCGTGTGTGTCTTGAGTCCGCGTGTGTCTTGAGTCCGTGTGTGTCTTGAGTCTGCGTGTGTCTTGAGTCCGTGTGTGTCTTGATTCCGCGTGTGTCTTGAGTCCTGTGTGTCCGGGTGTCTTTGGGGTTTTGGGTCCAGGAAGCTATTTGTGTCGACCCAAATTGCCTCCCTTCTCCCCACCTGAAATCCAGGTGAATTGAAAGACCTGCCCGAGGTCAGTGGATCCAGGTATCCGTCCGTGGGCCCCCGGATTTCAACCCTTCCCCACATTCCAAGGGGTCAGTCAATCAATCTTCAGCTATCCAGAGAATCTATCGAAACTGATGCTCCTACAGGAGGGGACACACAGATAAATCTGTGCCCTGTACTTGCAACCGTTCCGACAGGCTCGAACGCAGGTCTATCCGGATTAAGAACATGTTCTATCCGACTAGGCCACGCTGGAGTTGCCTTCTGAATCAAATTTTGCACTTGTATTTATATCTCGTAGTAAGGTTAGTTAGTGTCTATTTATGAACATTTGCAATGATTGACGTGTGAAGTTGTGAGTTTGTGTTGACAGATAGAAATTCATAACAGCTTATTCGATGAGGTTGCAGTTGTTACGTACTCCTAGCAGAATACGTATATAAATTTAAAATAACTTGTTTTAGTTCATTTTATCATTGCCTGTATATGTACACACATTGTGTTTTGGTAAATTGTCGTATGGTGTGGCAGCGTCAGTGCAGACGAGCGCGGTTGCGTTGCACACGTCTAGTACCTGATTGATACGGGAAAGCTGGACCTGTTCAGTTTGGGAGTTCCAGATGTCACTTTTATTTAGTTAGATAAGTGTTTATTTTCTGCAATTAAACAGGTGGCATTGTACTTATATATTTTGTAAGTAACTATTATCTGTAATTTGCATTCTTGTGTGTTTTGAGAACAAGTGGTTGTTCAATTAGTTTTAAATATTAAAAAGTCCTTAGTTTCCATCCCTCATCCTGGGATGAGGCAGACGGGAGGTGAGAATGTGGGTGGCGCCAGAGCGAGAGTTCAGTAGCTGATACGGGACCAGGAGAGTAACATGTGGGAGATAAGTCTTTACATTCATTTTGTGCCATATTTTATTTGTTATATTTAGTGATATGACAATACTTTCATTTGTTGTATAAGTTAACTTGATCATCTGTGTTTTTATATTATACTGTCTTGAATATATATCTATATAATATTTTGTATCTATTCTTCAGTCCTAAAGGAAGAGTTTTATTTATGTGCTCATTACTTATCAAGGGGTTATACTGGTGACGCGCTTTAGAGAGCAGCAGTGGTATCCCTAGACGTAATTAAAGCTTGGCTGCTGTAGGGTCACGAGCCGTAACGAACGATAGGTAACAAAGAGTTATGGGGGCCCGTCCGGGATATATGGTTCCCACTTAACCTTAATTATGCTAATCTAACCTTGCCTTCCTAGGTACCATTGTGTCAAGTGTCTGTGTGTTTCTTAAGAACTATTCCATGTGCCAAGCAAGTTTTCCTGTGTGTCAAGTAACAACGTTTCACGATTTTGAGGTAAGTCATCCTATATATTTTGTTTGTGCAGTGAGGCCAAGCGAATTTTCAGTGTGGTGACAATTTTACAGTGAAGTGTAGTGCAGTGCCATTGTTTTTAATTATTGTTGTGAATCAAGTGCCAAGTGTTAGTAACGATGGAGGAGAAAGTTGCAGCGTTGGTGGCTCACCCAGACTTTGAAAGGATTCAGAGCCTTAAAAAGACTGAGTTAATACAAATGGCAAATCAGTTGGATTTGACCGCCAACAATAGAATGGTTAAAGCCCAAATATTGAAAGTCATTGTGACACATTTTGTTGAGAATGGAGAGTTAGAGGAAGAAATTCTAGAAGAGTTAAAAGAGGAGTCGAGTGATCAGATGACGTTAAAGCGTCTTGAGTTAGAAGCTCAAATAGCCAATGCTAAGCTTGAAGCTCAAAAAGAACAGAGAATATTAGAGGCTGAAGCTCGTCAAAGAAAAATTGAAGCTCAACAGCAACAGCAAATATTAGAGGCTGAAGCTCAGCAGAGGGAGCTTGAGACTAGACGTTTAGAAATTGAGGCACAGTTGCAAATAGAAGCCACAAAAAGGCAACAATTAGAGATTCAACAACAAATGGCTGACACTAACTTCAGGCTTGAAACACAGCGTATGGCAGCTGGGCATGGAAATACTAGTAATGTTTCAATAAATAGTGATAATAATCCCATCAGGACGCATAAGAATATAGAGTTACCAAAGTTCAATAAGGAGGATCCTGAGGTTTTCTTTGCACATTTTTATAAAATTGCCATCAGTATGAACTGGCCAAGGGATCAGTGGGTAGCCATTATGCAGTCTCAATTTAAGGGGCGTAGTCAGGAGGTTTTCACATCCCTACCTGACGCTCATAGCTTTGATTATGAATTTGTAAAGAAAAGCATCTTAAATGCGTACCAAATAAATCCAGAGGCACACAGGCAAAAGTTTAGAAACCTAAGGAGGACAAGTGATCAGACAATAGCAGATTTTACTCGTCAGAAGACGAAATTTTGCAACAGATGGTTAAAGTCACTTTCAGTCACTGACTTTGATGCTCTAAAGAATCTTCTTATAATGGAAGAAGTATTGTCATGTCTCCCAGACCAGTTGTCTACTTTTATGGCAGAACAAAAGAATGTAACAGACATTTATGAGCTGTCAAAGCTCGCGGATGAGCATGAGTTGTTGACTAAGGCCCAGTTTACGGCCACTTCATCTAAGTCTAGTCGTAGAGTAAATTATAATGCTCACCGAACTCCTTATCAGAATCCATCCCGTCCTAGTACTCCAGTTACTCCCACGAGCTCTTCTCTTACAAAACCTAATCCTGCTACTTCATTGTCAGGAATGTCAAATAATAATAAGGTTATTTCTAAACCTACAGTTGGTTCTACCAGTGTGTCCACTGTAAGGTCCTGTTCCCATTGTAAGAGAAAAGGCCATGGAATTCATTCATGTTTTATATTGCACCCTGAGTTACGACCAACTGGTCTCATTTATTGCAGAGGTGTGCAAAATAAACTTACTAATAAACATGTAACTGTAAACCCCAATTGGGTGAAACAGTATTCACCATATATGTCTTCAGGTGAAGTTTTGTGTATTAATGGGAAGTGGAAGCCAGTGGTTATCCTTCGTGATACAGGTGCTTCCCAAACCATAATTTCATCCAGTATTCTTTCTGATGTTGAAAAGAGAGAGACAGGAAAGTTTGTTGTTCTTCAGAGTGTTGCAGGATGTAAAACTGTACCTCTAATAGACATTAATTTCAGATCCACCATTACACCACGTTTATGCACTGTGGGTGTTAGTACACAGTTGCCCATCCCAGGTGTGGATGTTATATTGGGTAATGATGTGGCCATAAATCATGTTGTGGGTGAAATTGATCCCCGTTTGTGTAAACAGCCAGTTGCAGACCATGTTTATTCTGCCTGTGCTGAAGTTAGTTCTATGAATGAACCTGTTGTAGAAGATGGTTTTGTCCATTCTACCTGTGCTGATGTCAGTACTAATATAAATCCAGTTGTCAGTTCTGATGTTACTCAAGCATTTGTTCCAGTAACCAGTACCCCTTCAGTGGAGAAGTGGGATGTGGTTGTTCCAGATTCCTGTGTGGCCGATTTAGTTGTTGAGAGTAAGCCTGATACTATGACTCTGCTTTATTCCAATAAATTGGGAAAGGATGTCCATGTACCATTGTCTTGCCCGCTCACTACGAACGTTGTGCCAGGAGTTGAGAGAAACTTAAAAGCCACGACTCTGTATTCCAGCCAAGTGAATGGTTTAGGACAAGATGTTGGGTTGGCAGAAGTATTCCCGCTCACTCCAAGTTTAGAATCAGTTGTCGAGAGTAAGTCCGTTGTAGAGGCCCCGCCTCACCCTAGTCAAGGTGATATAATAGGGGAGGAGGTCAAACTACCTGTTACTTGCCCGCTCGTTTCAGATTCCCTTCATTTAAGTGCTTTGAGTAGAACTGACCCTAAGATTTCAGAGAGAAGCAAGGAGACAGTCTGTACTGTAGATCCAGTTTTGGAGAGTGTGGGAAAGCAGCCAGAGGATCAGCTTCTGTTGAGTAGATGGAGACCCATTGAGCCTCCCTCTTCAGTTGTCTGTGAGGATGTGACCCAGCTTGGTAGTGATATTATTGATTGTGAGCAGACAGTACTCCAAGCAGCTCCAGGAGTCATGGGAGGAAATTTTGGTAAAATCATTAAGAGTGGTAAAGTAGCATTTGGATCTAAGTTGCAGAGTTGTGATTCTTATTCTATGTGGAGTAAGTATTTCTCATTGGGTACATTGAGTCAGAGTGTGTGTAGGATGTTGAAATCTACTTTTATTCTGCAGGAGCCATTTTCTTGTGAAGTAATGGACTGTGGGACATCTTTGTCAAGCCTTGTGGTTGAGCAGAGAGAGTTTACTCAAGTAGGTTGTGCACCCAGCAGTTCTGAGGAAGTGGTGAGTTATGCTAGAGCAGTGTCTCTATATTCAGATCCCGTAAATTTTGATGCACGAGTGATAAAAGTGTATGTTCCACTCAAGTGTGGTGTTGACTTTCAGAGTCATATTGGAGTTGACTTTCAGAGTCATATTGTGGGTGAAGGATTAAATCATACTGGGGAGCAGATGTTTGAGGCTCCAGGTGTGCAATTCAAGTTGGGGGATAAGGTTATCCTCCCTAGAGTTAATCATTGTGAAGGGTTTCAGATTGTCCTTGGGTGTTTCCCAGGAAATCTGCTGTTCATCTTCAAGATGTTAAGACCCTTAAACCTCTTGGTTGATTGGTTGTCATCAGACGTAAATCACTTGGGAAGTGATGGTGAGGGTTGTAAAGTTTTCGGCATGTTTTATTTAGTCTTTTGGAAGACTAGACGGTTGATGAAAGTGTGTGTTGTGTTCAAGTTCACCATCAGGGGGTGTGAACTTGTCTTGAGAGTTATGATTGAGATATGGTGCCTAGGCATATGCATGTTTTCTTTCACTGATCGTTATGACAGAGTTATGAGGCAATTGATTTCTGTGTTCCTTATGGATCATCTGAGTCAGTTCGATCAGGTAGTCTTTGCACTTATCTTGGGTTGTATTTCTTGGTTTGAAGGTCAAAGTTTTGCTAAGTCGGTGTCTTGTGTTTCAGAAGGTTCTATGAATGGGAAAGTCTTATGCATAATTGTGAGGTTTAATGCTAATTTCTCTAATTTTAGTATCCATTGGGCGAGAGTATGTGTTCCACAGAGGATCAAGAGTGATGAAGAGCAGATGTCTGTGTCAGAGAATACCCAGGAGAAGTCCCAAATCTACTCAACATCCAGTCAGCTTCAATTTAGCAGTTCAACTCCAGAAAAAGGGAGAAATGGAAAATGGAGTCTGTCTTGGAAAAATTCACCATGTGGAAAAGGGATCAGATGGAAATACGGAACTGATCTTGGAGAAATGGTAGAAATATATGAAAAGCTAAATTGCCATGATAACTGTGTGAAAGCAGCTACCTTTATTGACAATTCTATTCATGCTAATAATGATAATGTTGTAGATAGGAGTGTGAAATATGATCTGCAACAAAGTGAAATAAATGAGATAGTACCTTGGAGAGATAAATTTGCATACTCCAGTGACACATATGTAGAACATAGTCATAAGACTGAAATTTCTGAGTTTCCTGTAAGACTATATTTGGAGTGTTTTCATTTTTATCCAGAAATGTGTTCTTATTACTTTTACATGTTTGGTGTAATTAATACCATAAATCTCAAGTGTCATACATTTTACTTTGAAAAAATGCCATTGATCTTCAATCTATTGCATTTTTTTTCTTGGAGGTGGAAGTGTTACGTACTCCTAGCAGAATACGTATATAAATTTAAAATAACTTGTTTTAGTTTATTTTATCATTGCCTGTATATGTACACACATTGTGTTTTGGTAAATTGTCGTATGGTGTGGCAGCGTCAGTGCAGACGAGCGCGGTTGCGTTGCACACGTCTAGTACCTGATTGATACGGGAAAGCTGGACCTGTTCAGTTTGGGAGTTCCAGATGTCACTTTTATTTAGTTAGATAAGTGTTTATTTTCTGCAATTAAACAGGTGGCATTGTACTTATATATTTTGTAAGTAACTATTATCTGTAATTTGCATTCTTGTGTGTTTTGAGAACAAGTGGTTGTTCAATTAGTTTTAAATATTAAAAAGTCCTTAGTTTCCATCCCTCATCCTGGGATGAGGCAGACGGGAGGTGAGAATGTGGGTGGCGCCAGAGCGAGAGTTCAGTAGCTGATACGGGACCAGGAGAGTAACATGTGGGAGATAAGTCTTTACATTCATTTTGTGCCATATTTTATTTGTTATATTTAGTGATATGACAATACTTTCATTTGTTGTATAAGTTAACTTGATCATCTGTGTTTTTATATTATACTGTCTTGAATATATATCTATATAATATTTTGTATCTATTCTTCAGTCCTAAAGGAAGAGTTTTATTTATGTGCTCATTACTTATCAAGGGGTTATACTGGTGACGGTCTTTAGAGAGCAGCAGTGGTATCCCTAGACGTAATTAAAGCTTGGCTGCTGTAGGGTCACGAGCCGTAACGAACGATAGGTAACAGCAGTCCAGTGAGGCAGTTTCATGAATGAATATTGGAGAATTTAGGCAAACTGACGTGTGTGTGTGTGTGTGTGTGTGTGTTTAAAGGTATGTATTATTTAATATAACCTAACCAAACCTAACCTAACCAAACTTAACCTAACCTAACCTAACCTAACCTAACCAAACTTAACCTAACCTAACCTAACCAACACCCACCTCACAAGATCGAACACCTAAACTGACCCTGACTGACCCTCACCAGGATGCAACCCTACATGAAGCTCACAACTCCTGCATACCTGTTTACTGCTAGGAGAACAGAGGCATTAGGTGATAGGAAACGCTACCAATAATTTCAGTCCTGCCTGGCCGGGTTTCGATCCAGGAATCCCCGATCGTTAGTCTAGAAGGAACACATACATGTTTCATATTTCTGTGTACTCACCTATTTGTACTTGCAGGACTGAGCATCAGTTTTTGAACGCTGACAATATAGCCGCCGGTTGTTTAAAGCAATGACTCCTGGTCTATTTTCCTGTCATATCAACTTTTAAAATTATGAATGGAGTTTGCATCTACAACTGTGGCTTTTTGTAAGTTTGTTCTCACCTAGTTGTATTCACCTAGTTGTGTTTGCTAGGTTTGATATTCAGATCTTTGGTCCCACCTCTCAACCATCAATCAATTGCTCAAGTAGTTTTCCAGAAGTTATGTAACTCATAACTCTCAGCTCTGTTGGAAAAAAGGCTGGGGCTGCATATTCAATTATTTGTCTCGCATAAGTTGAAGAAAAAGGTTCATTCTTCTTTACACGTTAGAAATGTTACTTTGAACATGTTCTATCCAAGTCGGATAGAACATATTCTTAATCCGGATAGACCTGCGTTCGAGCCTGTCGAAACGGTTGCAATTACAGGGCACATATTGTCCTTTCCTGTAGCAGCATCAGGTTCGATAGATTCTCTGGACAGCCGATGAACCTTCTGGCAGTTCTCACGTTGACAAATTTAAAACTGTTTTTTTTTATAAAAAAAAAACGGCACATTCCTTAGATGTTTAAATTTTTTATCTCTGTCCGTGTATGTGTCTTGAGTTGAGTTTTGATTCCTTGTGTTTCTTGATTCCTTGTGTTTCTTGATTCCTTGTGTTTCTTGATTCCGTGTGTGTCTTGAATCCGTTTGTGTCTTGATTCCTTGTGTTTCTTGATTCCGTGTGTGCCTTGATTCCTTGTGTGTCTTGATTCCTTGTGTTTCTTGATTCAGTGTGTGTCTTGATTCCGTGTGTGTCTTGATTCCGTCTGTGCCTTGATTCCTTGTGTTTCTTGATTCCGTGTGTGTCTTGATTCCTTGTGTTTCTTGATTCCGTGTGTGTCTTGATTCCGTGTGTGTCTTGATTCCGTGTGTGTCTTGATTCCGTCTGTGCCTTGGTTCCTTGTGTTTCTTGATTCCGTGTGTGTCTTGATTCCTTGTGTTTCTTGATTCCGTGTGTGTCTTGATTCCGTTTGTGTCTTGATTCCTTGTGTTTCTTGATTCCGTGTGTGTCTTGATTCCGTTTGTGTCTTGATTCCTTGTGTTTCTTGATTCCGTGTGTGTCTTGATTCCGTCTGTGCCTTGATTCCTTGTGTTTCTTGATTCCGTGTGTGTCTTGATTCCTTGTGTGTCTTGATTCCGTCTGTGCCTTGATTCCTTGTGTTTCTTGATTCCGAATGTGTCTTGGTTCCGTGTGTGTCTTGATTCCGTGTGTGTCTTGATTCCGTGTGTGTCTTGATTCCGTCTGTGCCTTGATTCCTTGTGTTTCTTGATTCCGTGTGTGTCTTGATTCCGTTTGTGTCTTGATTCCTTGTGTTTCTTGATTCCGTGTGTGCCTTGATTCCTTGTGTTTCTTGATTCCGTGTGTGTCTTGATTCCGTGTGTTTCTTGATTCCGTGTGTGTCTTGATTCCGTGTGTGTCTTGATTCCGTGTGTGTCTTGATTCCGTGTGTGTCCTGATTCCTTGTGTTTCTTGATTCCTTGTGTTTCTTGATTCCGTGTGTGTCTTGATTCCGTCTGTGCCTTGATTCCTTGTGTTTCTTGATTCCGTGAGTGTCTTGATTCCTTGTGTGTCTTGATTCCGTCTGTGCCTTGATTCCTTGTGTTTCTTGATTCCGAGTGTGTCTTGATTCCGTGTGTTTCTTGATTCCGTGTGTGTCTTGATTCCGTGTGTGTCTTCGATTCCGTGTGTGTCTTGATTCCGTCTGTGTCTTGATTCCTTGTGTTTCTTGATTCCGTGTGTGTCTTGATTCCGTTTGTGTCTTGATTCCGTCTGTGCCTTGATTCCTTGTGTCTCTTGATTCCGTGTGTGCCCTGATTCCTTGTGTTTCTTGATTCCGTGTGTGTCTTGATTCCGTTTGTGTCTTGATTCCTTGTGTCTCTTGATTCCGTGTGTGCCTTGATTTCTTGTGTTTCTTGATTCCTTGTGTGTCTTGATTCCGTGTGTTTCTTGATTCCGTGTGTGTCTTGATTCCGTGTGTGTCTTGATTCCGTGTGTGTCTTGATTCCGTGTGGGTCCTGATTCCATGTGTTTCTTGATTCCTTGTGTTTCTTGATTCCGTGTTTGTCTTGATTCCGTCTGTGCCTTGATTCCTTATGTGTCTTGATTTCGTGTGTGTCTCCTGAGTGTGTCTTGATTCCGTATGTTCCCGTGTCCGTCAGAGTCTTAGGTTAGTCTTAGGTTAGGTTAGGTTAGGTTAGTTAGTGTCCGTGTCAATGTCTATGTCATTGTCCCCGGGGTTTTGAGTCCAGGATGCCATTTGTGTCCCCTCAAATTGCCTCCCTTATCTCCACCTTGGGATCGTGTCAGTGTCCATGTGTGTCTTGATTCTGTGTGTGTCTTGAGTCCGTGTGTATCTTGAGTCCGTTTGTGTCTTCATTCTGTGAGTGTCTTGAGTCCGTGTGTGTCTTGATTCTGTGTGTGTCTTGAGTCCGTGTGTGTCTTGAGTACGTGTATTGATTCCGTGTGTCCGTGTCCGTTAGAGTCTATGAGTGTCCGTATCCGTGTCCGTGTCCGTGTCATTATCCCTGGGGTATTGAGCCCAGGATGCCATTTGTGTCCCCTCAAATTGCCTCCCTTATCTCCACCTTGGGATCGTGTCAGTGTCCATGTGTGTCTTGATTCCGTGTGTGTCTTGAGTCCGCGTGTGTCTTGAGTCCGTGTGTGTCTTGAGTCCGTGTGTGTCTTGAGTCCGTGTGTTTCTTGATTCCGCGTGTGTCTTGAGTCCGTGTGTGTCTTGAGTCCGTGTGTGTCTTGAGTCCGTGTGTTTCTTGATTCCGCGTGTGTCTTGAGTCCGTGTGTGTCTTGAGTCCGTGTGTGTCTTGAGTCCGCGTGTGTCTTGAGTCCGTGTGTGTCTTGATTCCGCGTGTGTCTTGAGTCCGCGTGTGTCTTGATTCCGTGTGTGTCTTGAGTCCGTGTGTGTCTTGATTCCGCGTGTGTCTTGAGTCCTGTGTGTCCGGGTGTCTTTGGGGTTTTGGGTCCAGGAAGCTATTTGTGTCGACCCAAATTGCCTCCCTTCTCCCCACCTGAAATCCAGGTGAATTGAAAGACCTGCCCGAGGTCAGTGGATCCAGGTATCCGTCCGTGGGCCCCCGGATTTCAACCCTTCCCCACATTCCAAGGGGTCAGTCAATCAATCTTCAGCTATCCAGAGAATCTATCGAAACTGATGCTCCTACAGGAGGGGACACACAGATAAATCTGTGCCCTGTACTTGCAACCGTTCCGACAGGCTCGAACGCAGGTCTATCCGGATTAAGAACATGTTCTATCCGACTAGGCCACGCTGGAGTTGCCTTCTGAATCAAATTTTGCACTTGTATTTATATCTCGTAGTAAGGTTAGTTAGTGTCTATTTATCAACATTTGCAATGATTGACGTGTGAAGTTGTGAGTTTGTGTTGACAGATAGAAATTCATAACAGCTTATTCGATGAGGTTGCAGTCCAGTGAGGCAGTTTCATGAATGAATATTGGAGAATTTAGGCAAACTGACGTGTGTGTGTACTCACCTAATTGTACTCACCTAATTGTGCTTGCGGGGGTTGAGCTCTGGCTCTTTGGTCCCGCCTCTCAACCGTCAATCAACTGGTGTACAGATTCCTGAGCCTATTGGGCTCTATCATATCTACATTTGAAACTGTGAATGGAGTCAGCCTCCACCACATCACTTCCTAATGCATTCCATTTGCTAACTACTCTGACACTGAAAAAGTTCTTTCTAACGTCTCTGTGGCTCATTTGGGTACTCAGCTTCCACCTGTGTCCCCTTGTTCGCGTCCCACCAGTGTTGAAAAGTTCGTCCTTGTTTACCCGGTCGATTCCCCTGAGGATTTTGTAGGTTGTGATCATGTCCCCCCTTACTCTTCTGTCTTCCAGTGTCGTGAGGTGCATTTCCCGCAGCCTTTCCTCATAACTCATGCCTCTTAGTTCTGGGACTAGTCTAGTAGCATACCTTTGGACTTTTTCCAGCTTCGTCTTGTGCTTGACAAGGTACGGGCTCCATGCTGGGGCCGCATACTCCAGGATTGGTCTTACATATGTGGTGTACAAGATTCTGAATGATTCCTTACACAGGTTCCTGAACGCCGTTCTGATGTTAGCCAGCCTCGCATATGCCGCAGACGTTATTCTCTTTATGTGGGCTTCAGGAGACAGGTTTGGTGTGATATCAACTCCTAGATCTTTCTCTCTGTCTGTTTCATTAAGTACTTCATCTCCTATTCTGTATCCTGTGCCTGGCCTCCTGTTTCCACTGCCTAGTTTCATTACTTTGCATTTACTCGGGTTGAACTTCAACAGCCATTTGTTGGACCATTCACTCAGTCTATCCAGGTCATCTTGTAGCCTCCTACTATCATCCTCTGTTTCAATCCTCCTCATAATTTTTGCATCGTCGGCAAACATTGAGAGGAACGAATCTATACCCTCTGGGAGATCATTTACATATACCAGAAACAGTATAGGTCCAAGGACTGACCCCTGCGGGACTCCACTTGTGACGTCTCGCCAATCTGAGACCTCACCCCTCACACAGACTCGTTGTCTCCTGTTGCTTAGGTATTCCTCTATCCACCGGAGTACCTTCCCTCTCACTCCAGCCTGCATCTCCAACTTTCGCACTAGCCTCTTGTGTGGCACTGTATCAAAGGCTTTCTGACAATCCAAAAATATGCAGTCTGCCCACCCTTCTCTTTCTTGCCTTATTTTTGTTGCCTGGTCGTAGAATTCAAGTAACCCTGTGAGGCAGGACCTGCCATCCCTGAACCCATGTTGATGCTGTGTTACAAAGTTCCTTCGCTCCAGATGCTCCACTAGTTTTTTTCGCACAATCTTCTCCATCAGCTTGCATGGTATGCAGGTTAGGGACACTGGCCTGTAGTTCAGTGCCTCCTGTCTATCCCCTTTCTTGTATATCGGGACTACGTTAGCTGCTTTCCAAGTATCTGGCAGTTCCCCTGTTGCCAGTGATTTGTTATACACTATGGAGAGTGGTAGGCTCAGTTCTCTTGCTCCTTCCTTTAGAACCCAAGGGGAGATTCCATCTGGGCCTATAGCCTTCGTCACGTCCAACTCTAGTAAACACTTCCTTACTTCCCCACTGGTAATCTCAAACTCTTCCAGTGGTTCCTGGTTAGCTATTCCCTCACTTACCTCTGGAATTTCTCCTTGTTCTAAGGTGAAGACCTCCTGGAATTTCTTATTCAATTCCTCACACACTTCCTTGTCATTTATAGTGAATCCTTCCGCCCCTATCCTTAATCTCATAACCTGTTCCTTTACTGTTGTTTTTCTCCTAATGTGGCTATGCAACAATTTAGGCTGAGTCTTTGCCTTGCTTGCGATGTCATTTTCGTATTGTCTTTCTGCCTCTCTTCTCATCCTGACATATTCATTCCTGGCATTCTGGTATCTTTCTCTGCTCTCCAGTGTCCTGTTATTCCTATAGTTTCTCCATGCCCTTTTACTTTGCTGCTTAGCTAGCCTACATCTTTGATTAAACCATGGGTTTCTCATCTTCATTTCTCTGTTTTCCTTTTGGACTGGGACAAACTTGTTTGCTGCGTCCTTGCACTTCTGCGTGATGTAATCCATCATATCTTGGGCCGTCTTTCCCCTGAGCTCTGTTTCCCATGCTATATCTGTTAGGAATTTTCTTATCCCCTCATAGTTTCCCTTTCGGTATGCTAACCTTTTGGTTTCGGTATCCCTCCTCGAGTTCAATAACCCTTCTTCAATCAAGTACTCAAACACCAGTACACTGTGGTCGCTCATTCCTACTGGGTCCTCAAAACCGATTTCTCTTATGTCGGAGTCGTTCAGAGTGAAGACTAGGTCGAGTCTCGCTGGTTCGTCATTGCCTCCATTGTTCGTCCATTGTGTGTGTGTGTGTGTGTGTGTGTGTGTGTGTGTGTGTGTGTGTGTGTGTGTGTGTGTGTGTGTGTGTGTGTGTGTGTGTGTGTGTGTGTGTGTTTAAAGGTATGTATTATTTAATATTTAGTGTGGTGTGTGTGTGTGTCCAAATGAGTTTGTGAATGGTAAACAAGCAATCCAATACCTAATATGTGCTAATCTAGGCCTCGTTTTGTATACATATATATGTGTGTTTACTAGGGAATGAAAATCCGGTTTGTTTTATTCTAAGTTTTTTCAACAATAAATAGTACATACGCGAACGAACGGTTCGGCTGGGTAAGTATAGTGTTGTGGCGGCCATTTTCTCTGTTAGGCGGGGGTTGGGGGAAGGGGGGGGTTGGTCTCTGGTAATTGTGGTATAGGGGTAGTTATATTTGGGCCTCGGTTGGGGGGTAGGGTGTTGGTAGGGGGGTGGGGGCCAAGGGAGCAGCAGAGGGGGGACCTGAGGGAGAGGCATGGAGTTGCTAGTTAATCATTAAGATATTAATTTGTGGAGATAGGTTATATAAGGAAAGATGTTTAGGAAGGAATAAGAAAAGTGTTTGGCACTGATGAAAGTATATGAGTTATAGTGATTCATGTTAGAAGAAAGATATGTGCTTTAAAAGGTGAAGAGATTTGTAAAGGACTTTATCTGCTTAATAATATATTAATTAACGGTAAATGACCATTGGAGATAGATATTCAACAGCATAATGAGTGGACAAGTTTTAGCAGGAAGGCCGGCACAGAGAGAGAATGGACCGATAAATAGTTAGACATTTTTTCTCGAATGGTATACTCTAATAATCATAGGTACATATTTCAGAGCGCGACATTCGTGCGCGCGCGCGCGCACTACACACATATACACACACACTCACACACACACACACACACACACACACACACACACACACACACACACACACACACACACACACACACACACACACACACACACACACACACACACACACACACACACACACACACACACACACACTCACATATATATATATATATACAAACATACATACAGTCTCGACAGTCAAATTGCAGAAACTGACACAATTATGACAAGGATCACTCATATTGGATATATACACACACAGATAAATTCACGTGGATAAGTCACTCCAATTACACGTATGTACACACACAGACAACATATTTCAGTGAGTGTGGCCCATAGTATACATTAATACTCACACATGGCAGGCCATTCACTATTAATTGGTGTACATATTCATTCACACACATGTTTATGTGTCACTTTCTTATAAAATACACACACACTGAAAGGAATCTTTGAGAACATTATATACCACATATGTCAGACCAATCCTGAAGTATGCAGCTCCAGCATGGAGTCCACATCTAGTCAAGCATAAGACTAAACTGGAAAAGGTTCAAAGGTTTGCCACCAGACTAGAACCCGAGCTAAGAGGTATGAGCTACGAGGAGAGACTACGGGAATTAAACCTCACTTCGTTGGAAGACAGAAGAGTTAAGGGGGACATGATCACCACATTCAAGATTCTCATGGGAATCGATAAGGTAGATGAAGGTAGGCTATTTAACACAAGGGGCACACGTACTAGGGGACACAGGTGGAAACTGAGTGCCCAAATGAGACACAGAGATATTAGAAAGAACTTTTTTAGTGTCAGAGTAGTTGGCAAATGGAATGCATTAGGAAGTGATGTGGTGGAGGCTGACTCCATACACAGTTTCAAGTGTAGATATGATAGAGCCCAATAGGCTCAGGAACTAGTACTCCTGTTGATTGACGGTTGAGAGGCGGGACCAAAGAGCCAGAGCTCAACCCCCGCAAGCACAATAAGGTGAGTACAATTAGGTGAGTACACACAAACTCATTGTTAATTTTCCCTGGAACACAACCCGACAAACCGTTTAACAACCAGGTACCCATTCACTGCTTCGTGAAGATAATCGTTAAGTTAAGGATTGGTGCCTAGTCAATCCGCTCTTCCCCTGCCAGCCAGGATATGAACCCAGGCGAAATCGCTTATTAAGCGCGAGGTGAGTGCCTTACCACTGATCCACAGGGACTGCCCAAATATGAATGCCATCAGCAGCACTAGCAGTTGGTGTTACCAGGCAGGTTACCCATCCAATTACTAACCAAATTGAAAGTTGCTTAACTTGGCTAATGGGACGAGAAGCAGTGTCCTTTAAGTGGTAGTATGGCCGTTGTTATTGTATACAAGTGGTAACCAATAACTTGTGAGTGAGTGAGTGAGTGATGATAATGGTAACTGCGGCGGAGGATACTCACACATACCAGCCAATTCTCCATTAATGATAGTTCTTATAGTCAAACAAACCAACCAAAAGTGGACTATTGCACCAACATGGAAATGTTTGGATGCCATTGATCTCGCACAAATCGCTTATAAATGCCACCCGCCGCTATTTATAAAACCTAAACAATCCTCTTCTAAGCACGAATGATTACTCTTAGGCCTTGGATTATGTTCACTTAGGCTTCATTGAGTCAATACATATAACTTCTTTGAGTCGGGGGACAGGCAGACAGGCAGTCTATATATACATGTTAGGCTTATAAAGTGGTCTCCAACACCCACCCCACAAGGTTAAACTAACCCTCACTCACCAGGATGCTAGTAGCTCACTAACTCCTGGATACCTATTTACTGCTAGGTGAACAGATGCATTGGGTGATAGGAAACGCTACCAACAATTACAGCCCTGCCCGACCGCGATTCGAACCCTGGAATCCCTTATTGAGAGTCGAGAAGGAACACATCATTCATGTTACATATATGTGTACTCACCTATTTGTGCCAGGAGGATCGAGCATTAATCTTAGAGTCTGCCTTTAAGCCGTCAGTTGTTTATAGCAATAACTCTTGGCCTATTTCCTAACTTAACCTAGCCTAGCCTATACCCTACCCTAACCTATAACCTACCACAATCTAAAACCAAACCTAATATAACCTAACCTAATCTAAACCTAACCTAGCCTACACCTAAACCCAATCTACCTAACTTACCTAACTAAGCTAACCTAACCAAACCTAACCTAACTAACCTAACCTAACTAACCTAACCTAACCTAACCTAACTAACCTAACCTAACTAATCTAACCTAACCTAACTAACGTAACCTAACCTAACCTAACCTAACCTAACCTAACATAACCAAACCTAACCTAACTAACCTAACCTAACCTAACCTATCCTAACTTAACTAACCTAACCTAAACCTAACCAAACCTAACCTAACTAACCTAACCTAACCTAACCTAACCTAAACCTAACCTAACCTAACTTAACCAAACCTAACCTAACCAAACTTAACCTAACTTAACCTAACCTAACCAAACCTAACCTAACTAACCTAACCTAACCTAACTAACCTAACCTAAACCTAACCAAACCTAACCTAACTAACCTAACCAAACTTAACCTAACCTAACCAAACTTAACCTAGCCTAACCAAACTTAACCTAACCTAGGGGCTGGTCCCAAACCTGCACACAGAAATAACATCACATGAGACCAGAAGACATGGCAGGATGTGCAGAATACCCCCGTTGAAAAACAGAGGTGCAACTGGTACTCTGAGAGAGAACTCTATCAACATCAGAGGTCCGAGACTGTTCAACACGCTTCCACTACACATAAGGGGCATAACTGGCCGACCCCTCACAGTGTTCAAGAGAGAACTGGATAAGCACCTCCAAAGGATACCTGATCAACCAGGCTGTGACTCATACGTCAGGCTGCGAGCAGCCGCGTCCAACAGCCTGGTTGATCAGTCCGGCAACCAGGAAGCCTGGTCGACGACCGGGCCGCGGGGACGCTAAGCCCCGGAAGCACCTCAAGGTAAGGTAACCTAACCTAACCTAACCAAACCTAACCTAACTAACCTAACCTAACCTAACTAACCTAACCTAAACCTAACCAAACCTAACCTAACTAACCTAACCAAACTTAACCTAACCTAACCAAACTTAACCTAACCTAACCAAACTTAACCGAACCTAACCTAACCTAATCTAACCTAACCAAACCTAACCTAACCAAACTTAACCTAACCTAACCTAACCTAACCTAACCAAACTTAACCTAACCTAACCTAACCAACACCCACCTCACAAGATCGAACACCTAAACTGACCCTGACTGACCCTCACCAGGATGCAACCCTACATGAAGCTCACAACTCCTGGATACCTGTTTACTGCTAGGAGAACAGAGGCATTAGGTGATAGGAAACGCTACCAATAATTTCAGTCCTGCCTGGCCGGGTTTCGATCCAGGAATCCCCGATCGTTAGTCTAGAAGGAACACATACATGTTTCATATTTCTGTGTACTCACCTATTTGTACTTGCAGGACTGAGCATCAGTTTTTGAACGCTGACAATATAGCCGCCGGTTGTTTAAAGCAATGACTCCTGGTCTATTTTCCTGTCATATCAACTTTTAAAATTATGAATGGAGTTTGCATCTACAACTGTTGCTTTTTGTAAGTTTGTTCTCACCTAGTTGTGTTTGCTAGGTTTGATATTCAGATCTTTGGTCCCACCTCTCAACCATCAATCAATTGCTCAAGTAGTTTTCCAGAAGTTATGTAACTCATAACTCTCAGCTCTGTTGGAAAAAAGGCTGGGGCTGCATATTCAATTATTTGTCTCGCATAAGTTGAAAAAAAGGTTCATTCTTCTTTACACGTTAGAAATGTTACTTTGAACATGTTCTATCCAAGTCGGATAGAACATATTCTTAATCCGGATAGACCTGCGTTCGAGCCTGTCGAAACGGTTGCAATTACAGGGCACATATTGTCCTCTCCTGTAGCAGCATCAGGTTCGATAGATTCTCTGGACAGCCGATGATTGACCTTCTGGCAGTTCTCACGTTGACAAATTTAAAACTGTTTTTTTGATAAAAAAAAAAAAACGGCACATTCCTTAGATGTTTAAATTTTTTATCTCTGTCCGTGTATGTGTCTTGAGTTGAGTTTTGATTCCTTGTGTTTCTTGATTCCTTGTGTTTCTTGATTCCTTGTGTTTCTTGATTCCGTGTGTGTCTTGAATCCTTTTGTGTCTTGATTCCTTGTGTTTCTTGATTCCGTGTGTGCCTTGATTCCTTGTGTGTCTTGATTCCTTGTGTTTCTTGATTCAGTGTGTGTCTTGATTCCGTGTGTGTCTTGATTCCGTCTGTGCCTTGATTCCTTGTGTTTCTTAATTCCGTGTGTGTCTTGATTCCTTGTGTTTCTTGATTCCGTGTGTGTCTTGATTCCGTGTGTGTCTTGATTCCGTGTGTGTCTTGATTCCGTCTGTGCCTTGGTTCCTTGTGTTTCTTGATTCCGTGTGTGTCTTGATTCCTTGTGTTTCTTGATTCCGTGTGTGTCTTGATTCCGTTTGTGTCTTGATTCCTTGTGTTTCTTGATTCCGTGTGTGTCTTGATTCCGTTTGTGTCTTGATTCCTTGTGTTTCTTGATTCCGTGTGTGTCTTGATTCCGTCTGTGCCTTGATTCCTTGTGTTTCTTGATTCCGTGTGTGTCTTGATTCCTTGTGTGTCTTGATTCCGTCTGTGCCTTGATTCCTTGTGTTTCTTGATTCCGAATGTATCTTGGTTCCGTGTGTGTCTTGATTCCGTGTGTGTCTTGATTCCGTCTGTGCCTTGATTCCTTGTGTTTCTTGATTCCGTGTGTGTCTTGATTCCGTTTGTGTCTTGATTCCTTGTGTTTCTTGATTCCGTGTGTGCCTTGATTCCTTGTGTTTCTTGATTCCGTGTGTGTCTTGATTCCGTGTGTTTCTTGATTCCGTGTGTGTCTTGATTCCGTGTGTGTCTTGATTCCGTGTGTGTCTTGATTCCGTGTGTCCTGATTCCTTGTGTTTCTTGATTCCTTGTGTTTCTTGATTCCGTGTGTGTCTTGATTCGGTCTGTGCCTTGATTCCTCGTGTTTCTTGATTCCGTGAGTGTCTTGATTCCTTGTGTGTCTTGATTCCGTCTGTGCCTTGATTCCTTGTGTTTCTTGATTCCGAGTGTGTCTTGATTCCGTGTGTTTCTTGATTCCGTGTGTGTCTTGATTCCGTGTGTGTCTTGATTCCGTGTGTGTCTTGATTCCGTCTGTGTCTTGATTCCTTGTGTTTCTTGATTCCGTGTGTGTCTTGATTCCGTTTGTGTCTTGATTCCTTGTGTCTCTTGATTCCGTGTGTGCCCTGATTCCTTGTGTTTCTTGATTCCGTGTGTGTCTTGATTCCGTTTGTGTCTTGATTCCTTGTGTCTCTTGATTCCGTGTGTGCCTTGATTTCTTGTGTTTCTTGATTCCTTGTGTGTCTTGATTCCGTGTGTTTCTTGATTCCGTGTGTGTCTTGATTCCGTGTGTGTCTTGATTCCGTGTGTGTCTTGATTCCGTGTGGGTCCTGATTCCTTGTGTTTCTTGATTCCTTGTGTTTCTTGATTCCTTGTGTTTCTTGATTCCGTGTTTGTCTTGATTCCGTCTGTGCCTTGATTCCTTATGTGTCTTGATTTCGTGTGTGTCTCCTGAGTGTGTCTTGTTTCCGCGTGTGTCTTGATTCCGTATGTTCCCGTGTCCGTCAGAGTCTTAGGTTAGTCTTAGGTTAGGTTAGGTTAGGTTAGTTAGTGTCCGTGTCAATGTCTATGTCATTGTCCCCGGGGTTTTGAGTCCAGGATGCCATTTGTGTCCCCTCAAATTGCCTCCCTTATCTCCACCTTGGGATCGTGTCAGTGTCCATGTGTGTCTTGATTCTGTGTGTGTCTTGAGTCCGTGTGTATCTTGAGTCCGTTTGTGTCTTGATTCTGTGAGTGTCTTGAGTCCGTGTGTGTCTTGATTCTGTGTGTGTCTTGAGTCCGTGTGTGTCTTGAGTACGTGTATTGATTCCGTGTGTCCGTGTCCGTTAGAGTCTATGAGTGTCCGTATCCGTGTCCGTGTCCGTGTCATTATCCCTGGGGTATTGAGTCCTGGATGCCATTTGTGTCCCCTCAAATTGCCTCCCTTATCTCCACCTTGGGATCGTGTCAGTGTCCATGTGTGTCTTGATTCCGTGTGTGTCTTGAGTCCGCGTGTGTCTTGAGTCCGTGTGTGTCTTGAGTCCGTGTGTGTCTTGAGTCCGTGTGTGTCTTGATTCCGCGTGTGTCTTGAGTCCGTGTGTGTCTTGAGTCCGTGTGTGTCTTTAGTCCGTGTGTGTCTTGAGTCCGCGTGTGTCTTGAGTCCGTGTGTGTCTTGATTCCGCGTGTGTCTTGAGTCCGCGTGTGTCTTGATTCCGTGTGTGTCTTGAGTCCGCGTGTGTCTTGAGTCCGTGTGTGTCTTGAGTCTGCGTGTGTCTTGAGTCCGTGTGTGTCTTGATTCCGCGTGTGTCTTGAGTCCTGTGTGTCCGGGTGTCTTTGGGGTTTTGGGTCCAGGAAGCTATTTGTGTCGACCCAAATTGCCTCCCTTCTCCCCACCTGAAATCCAGGTGAATTGAAAGACCTGCCCGAGGTCAGTGGATCCAGGTATCCGTCCGTGGGCCCCCGGATTTCAACCCTTCCCCACATTCCAAGGGGTCAGTCAATCAATCTTCAGCTATCCAGAGAATCTATCGAAACTGATGCTCCTACAGGAGGGGACACACAGATAAATCTGTGCCCTGTACTTGCAACCGTTCCGACAGGCTCGAACGCAGGTCTATCTGGATTAAGAACATGTTCTATCCGACTAGGCCACGCTGGAGTTGCCTTCTGAATCAAATTTTGCACTTGTATTTATATCTCGTAGTAAGGTTAGTTAGTGTCTATTTATGAACATTTGCAATGATTGACGTGTGAAGTTGTGAGTTTGTGTTGACAGATAGAAATTCATAACAGCTTATTCGATGAGGTTGCAGTTGTTACGTACTCCTAGCAGAATACGTATATAAATTTAAAATAACTTGTTTTAGTTCATTTTATCATTGCCTGTATATGTACACACATTGTGTTTTGGTAAATTGTCGTATGGTGTGGCAGCGTCAGTGCAGACGAGCGCGGTTGCGTTGCACACGTCTAGTACCTGATTGATACGGGAAAGCTGGACCTGTTCAGTTTGGGAGTTCCAGATGTCACTTTTATTTAGTTAGATAAGTGTTTATTTTCTGCAATTTAACAGGTGGCATTGTACTTATATATTTTGTAAGTAACTATTATCTGTAATTTGCATTCTTGTGTGTTTTGAGAACAAGTGGTTGTTCAATTAGTTTTAAATATTAAAAAGTCCTTAGTTTCCATCCCTCATCCTGGGATGAGGCAGACGGGAGGTGAGAATGTGGGTGGCGCCAGAGCGAGAGTTCAGTAGCTGATACGGGACCAGGAGAGTAACATGTGGGAGATAAGTCTTTACATTCATTTTGTGCCATATTTTATTTGTTATATTTAGTGATATGACAATACTTTCATTTGTTGTATAAGTTAACTTGATCATCTGTGTTTTTATATTATACTGTCTTGAATATATATCTATATAATATTTTGTATCTATTCTTCAGTCCTAAAGGAAGAGTTTTATTTATGTGCTCATTACTTATCAAGGGGTTATACTGGTGACGCGCTTTAGAGAGCAGCAGTGGTATCCCTAGACGTAATTAAAGCTTGGCTGCTGTAGGGTCATGAGCCGTAACGAACGATAGGTAACAAAGAGTTATGGGGGCCCGTCCGGGATATATGGTTCCCACTTAACCTTAATTATGCTAATCTAACCTTGCCTTCCTAGGTACCATTGTGTCAAGTGTCTGTGTGTTTCTTAAGAACTATTCCATGTGCCAAGCAAGTTTTCCTGTGTGTCAAGTAACAACGTTTCACGATTTTGAGGTAAGTCATCCTATATATTTTGTTTGTGCAGTGAGGCCAAGCGAATTTTCAGTGTGGTGACAATTTTACAGTGAAGTGTAGTGCAGTGCCATTGTTTTTAATTATTGTTGTGAATCAAGTGCCAAGTGTTAGTAACGATGGAGGAGAAAGTTGCAGCGTTGGTGGCTCACCCAGACTTTGAAAGGATTCAGAGCCTTAAAAAGACTGAGTTAATACAAATGGCAAATCAGTTGGATTTGACCGCCAACAATAGAATGGTTAAAGCCCAAATATTGAAAGTCATTGTGACACATTTTGTTGAGAATGGAGAGTTAGAGGAAGAAATTCTAGAAGAGTTAAAAGAGGAGTCGAGTGATCAGATGACGTTAAAGCGTCTTGAGTTAGAAGCTCAAATAGCCAATGCTAAGCTTGAAGCTCAAAAAGAACAGAGAATATTAGAGGCTGAAGCTCGTCAAAGAAAAATTGAAGCTCAACAGCAACAGCAAATATTAGAGGCTGAAGCTCAGCAGAGGGAGCTTGAGACTAGACGTTTAGAAATTGAGGCACAGTTGCAAATAGAAGCCACAAAAAGGCAACAATTAGAGATTCAACAACAAATGGCTGACACTAACTTCAGGCTTGAAACACAGCGTATGGCAGCTGGGCATGGAAATACTAGTAATGTTTCAATAAATAGTGATAATAATCCCATCAGGACGCATAAGAATATAGAGTTACCAAAGTTCAATGAGGAGGATCCTGAGGTTTTCTTTGCACATTTTTATAAAATTGCCATCAGTATGAACTGGCCAAGGGATCAGTGGGTAGCCATTATGCAGTCTCAATTTAAGGGGCGTAGTCAGGAGGTTTTCACATCCCTACCTGACGCTCATAGCTTTGATTATGAATTTGTAAAGAAAAGCATCTTAAATGCGTACCAAATAAATCCAGAGGCACACAGGCAAAAGTTTAGAAACCTAAGGAGGACAAGTGATCAGACAATAGCAGATTTTACTCGTCAGAAGACGAAATTTTGCAACAGATGGTTAAAGTCACTTTCAGTCACTGACTTTGATGCTCTAAAGAATCTTCTTATAATGGAAGAAGTATTGTCATGTCTCCCAGACCAGTTGTCTACTTTTATGGCAGAACAAAAGAATGTAACAGACATTTATGAGCTGTCAAAGCTCGCGGATGAGCATGAGTTGTTGACTAAGGCCCAGTTTACGGCCACTTCACCTAAGTCTAGTCGTAGAGTAAATTATAATGCTCACCGAACTCCTTATCAGAATCCATCCCGTCCTAGTACTCCAGTTACTCCCACGAGCTCTTCTCTTACAAAACCTAATCCTGCTACTTCATTGTCAGGAATGTCAAATAATAATAAGGTTATTTCTAAACCTACAGTTGGTTCTACCAGTGTGTCCACTGTAAGGTCCTGTTCCCATTGTAAGAGAAAAGGCCATGGAATTCATTCATGTTTTATATTGCACCCTGAGTTACGACCAACTGGTCTCATTTATTGCAGAGGTGTGCAAAATAAACTTACTAATAAACATGTAACTGTAAACCCCAATTGGGTGAAACAGTATTCACCATATATGTCTTCAGGTGAAGTTTTGTGTATTAATGGGAAGTGGAAGCCAGTGGTTATCCTTCGTGATACAGGTGCTTCCCAAACCATAATTTCATCCAGTATTCTTTCTGATGTTGAAAAGAGAGAGACAGGAAAGTTTGTTGTTCTTCAGAGTGTTGCAGGATGTAAAACTGTACCTCTAATAGACATTAATTTCAGATCCACCATTACACCACGTTTATGCACTGTGGGTGTTAGTACACAGTTGCCCATCCCAGGTGTGGATGTTATATTGGGTAATGATGTGGCCATAAATCATGTTGTGGGTGAAATTGATCCCCGTTTGTGTAAACAGCCAGTTGCAGACCATGTTTATTCTGCCTGTGCTGAAGTTAGTTCTATGAATGAACCTGTTGTAGAAGATGGTTTTGTCCATTCTACCTGTGCTGATGTCAGTACTAATATAAATCCAGTTGTCAGTTCTGATGTTACTCAAGCATTTGTTCCAGTAACCAGTACCCCTTCAGTGGAGAAGTGGGATGTGGTTGTTCCAGATTCCTGTGTGGCCGATTTAGTTGTTGAGAGTAAGCCTGATACTATGACTCTGCTTTATTCCAATAAATTGGGAAAGGATGTCCATGTACCATTGTCTTGCCCGCTCACTACGAACGTTGTGCCAGGAGTTGAGAGAAACTTAAAAGCCACGACTCTGTATTCCAGCCAAGTGAATGGTTTAGGACAAGATGTTGGGTTGGCAGAAGTATTCCCGCTCACTCCAAGTTTAGAATCAGTTGTCGAGAGTAAGTCCGTTGTAGAGGCCCCGCCTCACCCTAGTCAAGGTGATATAATAGGGGAGGAGGTCAAACTACCTGTTACTTGCCCGCTCGTTTCAGATTCCCTTCATTTAAGTGCTTTGAGTAGAACTGACCCTAAGATTTCAGAGAGAAGCAAGGAGACAGTCTGTACTGTAGATCCAGTTTTGGAGAGTGTGGGAAAGCAGCCAGAGGATCAGCTTCTGTTGAGTAGATGGAGACCCATTGAGCCTCCCTCTTCAGTTGTCTGTGAGGATGTGACCCAGCTTGGTAGTGATATTATTGATTGTGAGCAGACAGTACTCCAAGCAGCTCCAGGAGTCATGGGAGGAAATTTTGGTAAAATCATTAAGAGTGGTAAAGTAGCATTTGGATCTAAGTTGCAGAGTTGTGATTCTTATTCTATGTGGAGTAAGTATTTCTCATTGGGTACATTGAGTCAGAGTGTGTGTAGGATGTTGAAATCTACTTTTATTCTGCAGGAGCCATTTTCTTGTGAAGTAATGGACTGTGGGACATCTTTGTCAAGCCTTGTGGTTGAGCAGAGAGAGTTTACTCAAGTAGGTTGTGCACCCAGCAGTTCTGAGGAAGTGGTGAGTTATGCTAGAGCAGTGTCTCTATATTCAGATCCCGTAAATTTTGATGCACGAGTGATAAAAGTGTATGTTCCACTCAAGTGTGGTGTTGACTTTCAGAGTCATATTGGAGTTGACTTTCAGAGTCATATTGTGGGTGAAGGATTAAATCATACTGGGGAGCAGATGTTTGAGGCTCCAGGTGTGCAATTCAAGTTGGGGGATAAGGTTATCCTCCCTAGAGTTAATCATTGTGAAGGGTTTCAGATTGTCCTTGGGTGTTTCCCAGGAAATCTGCTGTTCATCTTCAAGATGTTAAGACCCTTAAACCTCTTGGTTGATTGGTTGTCATCAGACGTAAATCACTTGGGAAGTGATGGTGAGGGTTGTAAAGTTTTCGGCATGTTTTATTTAGTCTTTTGGAAGACTAGACGGTTGATGAAAGTGTGTGTTGTGTTCAAGTTCACCATCAGGGGGTGTGAACTTGTCTTGAGAGTTATGATTGAGATATGGTGCCTAGGCATATGCCTGTTTTCTTTCACTGATCGTTATGACAGAGTTATGAGGCAATTGATTTCTGTGTTCCTTATGGATCATCTGAGTCAGTTCGATCAGGTAGTCTTTGCACTTATCTTGGGTTGTATTTCTTGGTTTGAAGGTCAAAGTTTTGCTAAGTCGGTGTCTTGTGTTTCAGAAGGTTCTATGAATGGGAAAGTCTTATGCATAATTGTGAGGTTTAATGCTAATTTCTCTAATTTTAGTATCCATTGGGCGAGAGTATGTGTTCCACAGAGGATCAAGAGTGATGAAGAGCAGATGTCTGTGTCAGAGAATACCCAGGAGAAGTCCCAAATCTACTCAACATCCAGTCAGCTTCAATTTAGCAGTTCAACTCCAGAAAAAGGGAGAAATGGAAAATGGAGTCTGTCTTGGAAAAATTCACCATGTGGAAAAGGGATCAGATGGAAATACGGAACTGATCTTGGAGAAATGGTAGAAATATATGAAAAGCTAAATTGCCATGATAACTGTGTGAAAGCAGCTACCTTTATTGACAATTCTATTCATGCTAATAATGATAATGTTGTAGATAGGAGTGTGAAATATGATCTGCAACAAAGTGAAATAAATGAGATAGTACCTTGGAGAGATAAATTTGCATACTCCAGTGACACATATGTAGAACATAGTCATAAGACTGAAATTTCTGAGTTTCCTGTAAGACTATATTTGGAGTGTTTTCATTTTTATCCAGAAATGTGTTCTTATTACTTTTACATGTTTGGTGTAATTAATACCATAAATCTCAAGTGTCATACATTTTACTTTGAAAAAATGCCATTGATCTTCAATCTATTGCATTTTTTTTCTTGGAGGTGGAAGTGTTACGTACTCCTAGCAGAATACGTATATAAATTTAAAATAACTTGTTTTAGTTTATTTTATCATTGCCTGTATATGTACACACATTGTGTTTTGGTAAATTGTCGTATGGTGTGGCAGCGTCAGTGCAGACGAGCGCGGTTGCGTTGCACACGTCTAGTACCTGATTGATACGGGAAAGCTGGACCTGTTCAGTTTGGGAGTTCCAGATGTCACTTTTATTTAGTTAGATAAGTGTTTATTTTCTGCAATTAAACAGGTGGCATTGTACTTATATATTTTGTAAGTAACTATTATCTGTAATTTGCATTCTTGTGTGTTTTGAGAACAAGTGGTTGTTCAATTAGTTTTAAATATTAAAAAGTCCTTAGTTTCCATCCCTCATCCTGGGATGAGGCAGACGGGAGGTGAGAATGTGGGTGGCGCCAGAGCGAGAGTTCAGTAGCTGATACGGGACCAGGAGAGTACCATGTGGGAGATAAGTCTTTACATTCATTTTGTGCCATATTTTATTTGTTATATTTAGTGATATGACAATACTTTCATTTGTTGTATAAGTTAACTTGATCATCTGTGTTTTTATATTATACTGTCTTGAATATATATCTATATAATATTTTGTATCTATTCTTCAGTCCTAAAGGAAGAGTTTTATTTATGTGCTCATTACTTATCAAGGGGTTATACTGGTGACGCGCTTTAGAGAGCAGCAGTGGTATCCCTAGACGTAATTAAAGCTTGGCTGCTGTAGGGTCACGAGCCGTAACGAACGATAGGTAACAGCAGTCCAGTGAGGCAGTTTCATGAATGAATATTGGAGAATTTAGGCAAACTGACGTGTGTGTGTGTGTTTAAAGGTATGTATTATTTAATATTTAATATTTAGTGTGGTGTGTGTGTGTGTCCAAATGAGTTTGTGAATGGTAAACAAGCAATCCAATACCTAATATGTGCTAATCTAGGCCTCGTTTTGTATACATATATATATGTGTTTACTAGGGAATGAAAATCCGGTTTGTTTTATTCTAAGTTTTTTCAACAATAAATAGTACATACGCGAACGAACGGTTCGGCTGGGTAAGTATAGCGTTGTGGCGGCCATTTTCTCTGTTAGGCGGGGGTTGGGGGAAGGGGGGTGTTGGTCTCTGGTAATTGTGGTATAGGGGTAGTTATATTTGGGCCTCGGTTGGGGGGTAGGGTGTTGGTAGGGGGGTGGGGGCCCAGGGAGCAGCAGAGGGGGGACCTGAGGGAGAGGCATGGAGTTGTAAGTAAATCATTAAGATATTAATTTGTGGAGATAGGTTATATAAGGAAAGATGTTTAGGAAGGAATAAGAAAAGTGTTTGGAACTGATGAAAGTATATGAGTTATAGTGATTCATGTTAGAAGAAAGATATGTGCTTTAAAAGGTGAAGAGATTTGTAAAGGACTTTATCTGCTTAATAATATATTAATTAACGGTAAATGACCATTGGAGATAGATATTCAACAGCATAATGAGTGGACAAGTTTTAGCAGGAAGGTCGGCACAGAGAGAGAGAATGGACCGATAAATAGTTAGACATTTTTTCTCGAATGGTATACTCTAATAATCATAGGTACATATTTCAGAGCGCGACATTCGTGCGCGCGCGCGCACACACACATATACACACACACTCACACACACACACACACACACACACACACACACACACACACACACACACACACACACACACACACACACACACACACACACACACACACACACACACATATATATATATACAAACATACATACAGTCTCGACAGTCAAATTGCAGAAACTGACACAATTATGACAAGGATCACTCATATTGGATATATACACACACAGATAAATTCACGTGGATAAGTCACTCCAATTACACGTATGTACACACACAGACAACATATTTCAGTGAGTGTGGCCCATAGTATACATTAATACTCACACATGGCAGCCCATTCACTATTAATTGGTGTACATATTCATTCACACACATGTTTATGTGTCATCTTTCTTATAAAATACACACACACTGAAAGGAATCTTTGAGAACATTATATACCACATATGTCAGACCAATCCTGAAGTATGCAGCTCCAGCATGGAGTCCACATCTAGTCAAGCATAAGACTAAACTGGAAAAGGTTCAACGGTTTGCCACCAGACTAGAACCCGAGCTAAGAGGTATGAGCTACGAGGAGAGACTACGGGAATTAAACCTCACTTCGTTGGAAGACAGAAGAGTTAAGGGGGACATGATCACCACATTCAAGATTCTCATGGGAATCGATAAGGTAGATGAAGGTAGGCTATTTAACACAAGGGGCACACGTACTAGGGGACACAGGTGGAAACTGAGTGCCCAAATGAGACACAGAGATATTAGAAAGAACTTTTTTAGTGTCAGAGTAGTTGACAAATGGAATGCATTAGGAAGTGATGTGGTGGAGGCTGACTCCATACACAGTTTCAAGTGTAGATATGATAGAGCCTAATAGGCTCAGGAACTAGTACTCCTGTTGATTGACGGTTGAGAGGCGGGACCAAAGAGCCAGAGCTCAACCCCCGCAAGCACAATAAGGTGAGTACAATTAGGTGAGTACACACAAACTCATTGTTAATTTTCCCTGGAACACAACCCGACAAACCGTTTAACAACCAGGTACCCATTCACTGCTTCGTGAAGATAATCGTTAAGTTAAGGATTGGTGCCTAGTCAATCCGCTCTTCCCCTGCCAGCCAGGATATGAACCCAGGCGAAATCGCTTGCGAAGCGCGAGGTGAGTGCCTTACCACTGATCCACAGGGACTGCCCAAATATGAATGCCATCAGCAGCACTAGCAGTTGGTGTTACCAGGCAGGTTACCCATCCAATTACTAACCAAATTGAAAGTTGCTTAACTTGGCTAATGGGACGAGAAGCAGTGTCCTTTAAGTGGTAGTATGGCCGTTGTTATTGTATACAAGTGGTAACCAATAACTTGTGAGTGAGTGAGTGAGTGAGTGATGATAATGGTAACTGCGGCGGAGGATACTCACACATACCAGCCAATTCTCCATTAATGATAGTTCTTATAGTCAAACAAACCAACCAAAAGTGGACTATTGCACCAACATGGAAATGTTTGGATGCCATTGATCTCGCACAAATCGCTTATAAATGCCACCCGCCGCTATTTATAAAACCTAAACAATCCTCTTCTAATCACGAATGACTACTCTTAGGCCTTGGATTATGTTCACTTAGGCTTCATTGAGTCAATACATATAACTTCTTAGAGTCAGGGGACAGGCAGACAGGCAGTCTATATATACATGTTAGGCTTATAAAGTGGTCTCCAACACCCACCCCACAAGGTTAAACTAACCCTCACTCACCAGGATGCTAGTAGCTCACTAACTCCTGGATACCTATTTACTGCTAGGTGAACAGGTGCATTGGGTGATAGGAAACGCTACCAACAATTACAGCCCTGCCCGACCGCGATTCGAACCCTGGAATCCCTTATTGAGAGTCGAGAAGGAACACATCATTCATGTTACATATATGTGTACTCACCTATTTGTGCCAGGAGGATCGAGCATTAATCTTAGAGTCTGCCTTTAAGCCGTCAGTTGTTTATAGCAATAACTCTTGGCCTATTTCCTAACTTAACCTAGCCTAGCCTATACCCTACCCTAACCTATAACCTACCACAATCTAAAACCAAACCTAATATAACCTAACCTAATCTAAACCTAACCTAGCCTACACCTAAACCCAATCTACCTAACTTACCTAACTAAGCTAACCTAACCAAACCTAACCTAACTAACCTAACCTAACTAACCTAACCTAACCTAACCTAACTAACCTAACCTAACTAATCTAACCTAACCTAACTAACATAACCTAACCTAACCTAACCTAACCTAACCAAACCTAACCTAACTAACCTAACCTAACCTAACCTATCCTAACTTAACTAACCTAACCTAAACCTAACCAAACCTAACCTAACTAACCTAACCTAACCTAACCTAACCTAAGCCTAACCTAACCTAACTTAACCAAACCTAACCTAACCAAACTTAACCTAACTTAACCTAACCTAACCAAACCTAACCTAACTAACCTAACCTAACCTAACTAACCTAACCTAAACCTAACCAAACCTAACCTAACTAACCTAACCAAACTTAACCTAACCTAACCAAACTTAACCTAGCCTAACCAAACTTAACCTAACCTAGGGGCTGGTCCCAAACCTGCACACAGAAATAACATCACATGAGACCAGAAGACATGGCAGGATGTGCAGAATACCCCCGTTGAAAAACAGAGGTGCAACTGGTACTCTGAGAGAGAACTCTATCAACATCAGAGGTCCGAGACTGTTCAACACGCTTCCACTACACATAAGGGGCATAACTGGCCGACCCCTCACAGTGTTCAAGAGAGAACTGGATAAGCACCTCCAAAGGATACCTGATCAACCAGGCTGTGACTCATACGTCAGGCTGCGAGCAGCCGCGTCCAACAGCCTGGTTGATCAGTCCGGCAACCAGGAAGCCTGGTCGACGACCGGGCCGCGGGGACGCTAAGCCCCGGAAGCACCTCAAGGTAAGGAAACCTAACCTAACCTAACCAAACCTAACCTAACTAACCTAACCTAACCTAACTAACCTAACCTAAACCTAACCAAACCTAACCTAACTAACCTAACCAAACTTAACCTAACCTAACCAAACTTAACCTAACCTAACCAAACTTAACCTAACCTAACCTAACCTAATCTAACCTAACCAAACCTAACCTAACCAAACTTAACCTAACCTAACCTAACCTAACCTAACCAAACTTAACCTAACCTAACCTAACCAACACCCACCTCACAAGATCGAACACCTAAACTGACCCTGACTGACCCTCACCTGGATGCAACCCTACATGAAGCTCACAACTCCTGGATACCTGTTTACTGCTAGGAGAACAGAGGCATTAGGTGATAGGAAACGCTACCAATAATTTCAGTCCTGCCTGGCCGGGTTTCGATCCAGGAATCCCCGATCGTTAGTCTAGAAGGAACACATACATGTTTCATATTTCTGTGTACTCACCTATTTGTACTTGCAGGACTGAGCATCAGTTTTTGAACGCTGACAATATAGCCGCCGGTTGTTTAAAGCAATGACTCCTGGTCTATTTTCCTGTCATATCAACTTTTAAAATTATGAATGGAGTTTGCATCTACAACTGTGGCTTTTTGTAAGTTTGTTCTCACCTAGTTGTATTCACCTAGTTGTGTTTGCTAGGTTTGATATTCAGATCTTTGGTCCCACCTCTCAACCATCAATCAATTGCTCAAGTAGTTTTCCAGTAGTTATGTAACTCATAACTCTCAGCTCTGTTGGAAAAAAGGCTGGGGCTGCATATTAAATTATTTGTCTCGCATAGGTTGAAAAAAAGGTTCATTCTTCTTTACACGTTAGAAATGTTACTTTGAACATGTTCTATCCAAGTCGGATAGAACATATTCTTAATCCGGATAGACCTGCGTTCGAGCCTGTCGAAACGGTTGCAATTACAGGGCACATATTGTCCTCTCCTGTAGCAGCATCAGGTTCGATAGATTCTCTGGACAGCCGATGATTGACCTTCTGGCAGTTCTCACGTTGACAAATTTAAAACTGTTTTTTTGATAAAAAAAAACGGCACATTCCTTAGATGTTTAAATTTTTTATCTCTGTCCGTGTATGTGTCTTGAGTTGAGTTTTGATTCCTTGTGTTTCTTGATTCCTTGTGTTTCTTGATTCCGTGTGTGTCTTGAATCCGTTTGTGACTTGATTCCTTGTGTTTCTTGATTCCGTGTGTGCCTTGATTCCTTGTGTGTCTTGATTCCTTGTGTTTCTTGATTCAGTGTGTGTCTTGATTCCGTGTGTGTCTTGATTCCGTCTGTGCCTTGATTCCTTGTGTTTCTTGATTCCGTGTGTCTTGATTCCTTGTGTTTCTTGATTCCGTGTGTGTCTTGATTCCGTGTGTGTCTTGATTCCGTGTGTGTCTTGATTCCGTCTGTGCCTTGGTTCCTTGTGTTTCTTGATTCCGTGTGTGTCTTGATTCCTTGTGTTTCTTGATTCCGTGTGTCTTGATTCCGTTTGTGTCTTGATTCCTTGTGTTTCTTGATTCCGTGTGTGTCTTGATTCCGTTTGTTTCTTGATTCCTTGTGTTTCTTGATTCCGTGTGTGTCTTGATTCCGTCTGTGCCTTGATTCCTTGTGTTTCTTGATTCCGTGTGTGTCTTGATTCCTTGTGTGTCTTGATTCCGTCTGTGCCTTGATTCCTTGTGTTTCTTGATTCCGAATGTGTCTTGGTTCCGTGTGTGTCTTGATTCCGTGTGTGTCTTGATTCCGTCTGTGCCTTGATTCCTTGTGTTTCTTGATTCCATGTGTGTCTTGATTCCGTTTGTGTCTTGATTCCTTGTGTTTCTTGATTCCGTGTGTGCCTTGATTCCTTGTGTTTCTTGATTCCGTGTGTGTCTTGATTCCGTGTGTTTCTTGATTCCGTGTGTGTCTTGATTCCGTGTGTGTCTTGATTCCGTGTGTGTCTTGATTCCGTGTGTGTCCTGATTCCTTGTGTTTCTTGATTCCTTGTGTTTCTTGATTCCGTGTGTGTCTTGATTCCGTCTGTTCCTCTATTCCTTGTGTTTCTTGATTCCGTGAGTGTCTTGATTCCTTGTGTGTCTTGATTCCGTCTGTGCCTTGATTCCTTGTGTTTCTTGATTCCGAGTGTGTCTTGATTCCGTGTGTTTCTTGATTCCGTGTGTGTCTTGATTCCGTGTGTGTCTTGATTCCGTCTGTGCCTTGATTCCTTGTGTTTCTTGATTCCGTGTGTGTCTTGATTCCGTTTGTGTCTTGATTCCTTGTGTCTCTTGATTCCGTGTGTGCCCTGATTCCTTGTGTTTCTTGATTCCGTGTGTGTCTTGATTCCGTTTGTGTCTTGATTCCTTGTGTCTCTTGATTCCGTGTGTGCCTTGATTTCTTGTGTTTCTTGATTCCTTGTGTGTCTTGATTCCGTGTGTTTCTTGATTCCGTGTGTGTCTTGATTCCGTGTGTGTCTTGATTCCGTGTGTGTCTTGATTCCGTGTGGGTCCTGATTCCTTGTCTTTCTTGATTCCTTGTGTTTCTTGATTCCGTGTTTGTCTTGATTCCGTCTGTGCCTTGATTCCTTATGTGTCTTGATTTCGTGTGTGTCTCCTGAGTGTGTCTTGTTTCCGCGTGTGTCTTGATTCCGTATGTTCCCGTGTCCGTCAGAGTCTTAGGTTAGTCTTAGGTTAGGTTAGGTTAGGTTAGTTAGTGTCCGTGTCAATGTCTATGTCATTGTCCCCGGGGTTTTGAGTCCAGGATGCCATTTGTGTCCCCTCAAATTGCCTCCCTTATCTCCACCTTGGGATCGTGTCAGTGTCCATGTGTGTCTTGATTCCGTGTGTGTCTTGATTCCGTGTGTGTCTTGAGTCCGCGTGTGTCTTGAGTCCGTGTGTGTCTTGAGTCCGTGTGTGTCTTGAGTCCGTGTGTGTCTTGATTCCGCGTGTGTCTTGAGTCCGTGTGTGTCTTTAGTCCGTGTGTGTCTTGAGTCCGCGTGTGTCTTGAGTCCGTGTGTGTCTTGATTCCGCGTGTGTCTTGAGTCCGCGTGTGTCTTGATTCCGTGTGTGTCTTGAGTCCGCGTGTGTCTTGAGTCCGTGTGTGTCTTGAGTCTGCGTGTGTCTTGAGTCCGTGTGTGTCTTGATTCCGCGTGTGTCTTGAGTCCTGTGTGTCCGGGTGTCTTTGGGGTTTTGGGTCCAGGAAGCTATTTGTGTCGACCCAAATTGCCTCCCTTCTCCCCACCTGAAATCCAGGTGAATTGAAAGACCTGCCCGAGGTCAGTGGATCCAGGTATCCGTCCGTGGGCCTTCGGATTTCAACCCTTCCCCACATTCCAAGGGGTCAGTCAATCAATCTTCAGCTATCCAGAGAATCTATCGAAACTGATGCTCCTACAGGAGGGGACACACAGATAAATCTGTGCCCTGTACTTGCAACCGTTCCGGCAGGCTCGAACGCAGGTCTATCCGGATTAAGAACATGTTCTATCCGACTAGGCCACGCTGGAGTTGCCTTCTGAATCAAATTTTGCACTTGTATTTATATCTCGTAGTAAGGTTAGTTAGTGTCTATTTATCAACATTTGCAATGATTGACGTGTGAAGTTGTGAGTTTGTGTTGACAGATAGAAATTCATAACAGCTTATTCGATGAGGTTGCAGTCCAGTGAGGCAGTTTCATGAATGAATATTGGAGAATTTAGGCAAACTGACGTGTGTGTGTGTGTGTGTGTGTGTGTGTGTGTGTGTGTGTGTGTGTGTGTGTGTGTGTGTGTGTGTGTGTGTTTAAAGGTATGTATTATTTAATATTTAGTGTGGTGTGTGTGTGTGTCCAAATGAGTTTGTGAATGGTAAACAAGCAATCCAATACCTAATATGTGCTAATCTAGGCCTCGTTTTGTATACATATATATATGTGTTTACTAGGGAATGAAAATCCGGTTTGTTTTATTCTAAGTTTTTTCAACAATAAATAGTACATACGCGAACGAACGGTTCGGCTGGGTAAGTATAGCGTTGTGGCGGCCATTTTCTCTGTTAGGCGGGGGTTGGGGGAAGGGGGGGGTTGGTCTCTGGTAATTGTGGTATAGGGGTAGTTATATTTGGGCCTCGGTTGGGGGGTAGGGTGTTGGTAGGGGGGTGGGGGCCCAGGGAGCAGCAGAGGGGGGACCTGAGGGAGAGGCATGGAGTTGCTAGTTAATCATTAAGATATTAATTTGTGGAGATATGTTATATAAGGAAAGATGTTTAGGAAGGAATAAGAAAAGTGTTTGGAACTGATGAAAGTATATGAGTTATTGTGATTCATGTTAGAAGAAAAATATGTGCTTTAAAAGGTGAAGAGATTTGTAAAGGACTTTATCTGCTTAATAATATATTAATTAACGGTAAATGACCATTGGAGATAGATATTCAACAGCATAATGAGTGGACAAGTTTTAGCAGGAAGGCCGGCACAGAGAGAGAGAATGGACCGATAAATAGTTAGACATTTTTTCTCGAATGGTATACTCTAATAATCATAGGTACATATTTCAGAGCGCGACATTCGTGCGCGCGCGCGCACACACACATATACACACACACTCACACACACACACACACACACACACACACACACACACACACACACACACACACACACACACACACACACACACACACACACACACACACACACACACATATATATATATACAAACATACATACAGTCTCGACAGTCAAATTGCAGAAATTGACACAATTATGACAAGGATCACTCATATTGGATATATACACACACAGATAAATTCACGTGGATAAGTCACTCCAATTACACGTATGTACACACACAGACAACATATTTCAGTGAGTGTGGCCCATAGTATACATTAATACTCACACATGGCAGCCCATTCACTATTAATTGGTGTACATATTCATTCACACACATGTTTATGTGTCACTTTCTTATAAAATACACACACACTGAAAGGAATCTTTGAGAACATTATATACCACATATGTCAGACCAATCCTGAAGTATGCAGCTCCAGCATGGAGTCCACATCTAGTCAAGCATAAGACTAAACTGGAAAAGGTTCAAAGGTTTGCCACCAGACTAGAACCCGAGCTAAGAGGTATGAGCTACGAGGAGAGACTACGGGAATTAAACCTCACTTCGTTGGAAGACAGAAGAGTTAAGGGGGACATGATCACCACATTCAAGATTCTCATGGGAATCGATAAGGTAGATGAAGGTAGGCTATTTAACACAAGGGGCACACGTACTAGGGGACACAGGTGGAAACTGAGTGCCCAAATGAGACACAGAGATATTAGAAAGAACTTTTTTAGTGTCAGAGTAGTTGACAAATGGAATGCATTAGGAAGTGATGTGGTGGAGGCTGACTCCATACACAGTTTCAAGTGTAGATATGATAGAGCCTAATAGGCTCAGGAACTAGTACTCCTGTTGATTGACGGTTGAGAGGCGGGACCAAAGAGCCAGAGCTCAACCCCCGCAAGCACAATAAGGTGAGTACAATTAGGTGAGTACACACAAACTCATTGTTAATTTTCCCTGGAACACAACCCGACAAACCGTTTAACAACCAGGTACCCATTCACTGCTTCGTGAAGATAATCGTTAAGTTAAGGATTGGTGCCTAGTCAATCCGCTCTTCCCCTGCCAGCCAGGATATGAACCCAGGCGAAATCGCTTGCGAAGCGCGAGGTGAGTGCCTTACCACTGATCCACAGGGACTGCCCAAATATGAATGCCATCAGCAGCACTAGCAGTTGGTGTTACCAGGCAGGTTACCCATCCAATTACTAACCAAATTGAAAGTTGCTTAACTTGGCTAATGGGACGAGAAGCAGTGTCCTTTAAGTGGTAGTATGGCCGTTGTTATTGTATACAAGTGGTAACCAATAACTTGTGAGTGAGTGAGTGAGTGATGATAATGGTAACTGCGGCGGAGGATACTCACACATACCAGCCAATTCTCCATTAATGATAGTTCTTATAGTCAAACAAACCAACCAAAAGTGGACTATTGCACCAACATGGAAATGTTTGGATGCCATTGATCTCGCACAAATCGCTTATAAATGCCACCCGCCGCTATTTATAAAACCTAAACAATCCTCTTCTAATCACGAATGACTACTCTTAGGCCTTGGATTATGTTCACTTAGGCTTCATTGAGTCAATACATATAACTTCTTAGAGTCAGGGGACAGGCAGACAGGCAGTCTATATATACATGTTAGGCTTATAAAGTGGTCTCCAACACCCACCCCACAAGGTTAAACTAACCCTCACTCACCAGGATGCTAGTAGCTCACTAACTCCTGGATACCTATTTACTGCTAGGTGAACAGGTGCATTGGGTGATAGGAAACGCTACCAACAATTACAGCCCTGCCCGACCGCGATTCGAACCCTGGAATCCCTTATTGAGAGTCGAGAAGGAACACATCATTCATGTTACATATATGTGTACTCACCTATTTGTGCCAGGAGGATCGAGCATTAATCTTAGAGTCTGCCTTTAAGCCGTCAGTTGTTTATAGCAATAACTCTTGGCCTATTTCCTAACTTAACCTAGCCTAGCCTATACCCTACCCTAACCTATAACCTACCACAATCTAAAACCAAACCTAATATAACCTAACCTAATCTAAACCTAACCTAGCCTACACCTAAACCCAATCTACCTAACTTACCTAACTAAGCTAACCTAACCAAACCTAACCTAACTAACCTAACCTAACTAACCTAACCTAACTAATCTAACCTAACCTAACTAACATAACCTAACCTAACCTAACCTAACCTAACCAAACCTAACCTAACTAACCTAACCTAACCTAACCTATCCTAACTTAACTAACCTAACCTAAACCTAACCAAACCTAACCTAACTAACCTAACCTAACCTAACCTAACCTAAGCCTAACCTAACCTAACTTAACCAAACCTAACCTAACCAAACTTAACCTAACTTAACCTAACCTAACCAAACCTAACCTAACTAACCTAACCTAACCTAACTAACCTAACCTAAACCTAACCAAACCTAACCTAACTAACCTAACCAAACTTAACCTAACCTAACCAAACTTAACCTAGCCTAACCAAACTTAACCTAACCTAGGGGCTGGTCCCAAACCTGCACACAGAAATAACATCACATGAGACCAGAAGACATGGCAGGATGTGCAGAATACCCCCGTTGAAAAACAGAGGTGCAACTGGTACTCTGAGAGAGAACTCTATCAACATCAGAGGTCCGAGACTGTTCAACACGCTTCCACTACACATAAGGGGCATAACTGGCCGACCCCTCACAGTGTTCAAGAGAGAACTGGATAAGCACCTCCAAAGGATACCTGATCAACCAGGCTGTGACTCATACGTCAGGCTGCGAGCAGCCGCGTCCAACAGCCTGGTTGATCAGTCCGGCAACCAGGAAGCCTGGTCGACGACCGGGCCGCGGGGACGCTAAGCCCCGGAAGCACCTCAAGGTAAGGAAACCTAACCTAACCTAACCAAACCTAACCTAACTAACCTAACCTAACCTAACTAACCTAACCTAAACCTAACCAAACCTAACCTAACTAACCTAACCAAACTTAACCTAACCTAACCAAACTTAACCTAACCTAACCAAACTTAACCTAACCTAACCTAACCTAATCTAACCTAACCAAACCTAACCTAACCAAACTTAACCTAACCTAACCTAACCTAACCTAACCAAACTTAACCTAACCTAACCTAACCAACACCCACCTCACAAGATCGAACACCTAAACTGACCCTGACTGACCCTCACCTGGATGCAACCCTACATGAAGCTCACAACTCCTGGATACCTGTTTACTGCTAGGAGAACAGAGGCATTAGGTGATAGGAAACGCTACCAATAATTTCAGTCCTGCCTGGCCGGGTTTCGATCCAGGAATCCCCGATCGTTAGTCTAGAAGGAACACATACATGTTTCATATTTCTGTGTACTCACCTATTTGTACTTGCAGGACTGAGCATCAGTTTTTGAACGCTGACAATATAGCCGCCGGTTGTTTAAAGCAATGACTCCTGGTCTATTTTCCTGTCATATCAACTTTTAAAATTATGAATGGAGTTTGCATCTACAACTGTGGCTTTTTGTAAGTTTGTTCTCACCTAGTTGTATTCACCTAGTTGTGTTTGCTAGGTTTGATATTCAGATCTTTGGTCCCACCTCTCAACCATCAATCAATTGCTCAAGTAGTTTTCCAGTAGTTATGTAACTCATAACTCTCAGCTCTGTTGGAAAAAAGGCTGGGGCTGCATATTAAATTATTTGTCTCGCATAGGTTGAAAAAAAGGTTCATTCTTCTTTACACGTTAGAAATGTTACTTTGAACATGTTCTATCCAAGTCGGATAGAACATATTCTTAATCCGGATAGACCTGCGTTCGAGCCTGTCGAAACGGTTGCAATTACAGGGCACATATTGTCCTCTCCTGTAGCAGCATCAGGTTCGATAGATTCTCTGGACAGCCGATGATTGACCTTCTGGCAGTTCTCACGTTGACAAATTTAAAACTGTTTTTTTGATAAAAAAAAACGGCACATTCCTTAGATGTTTAAATTTTTTATCTCTGTCCGTGTATGTGTCTTGAGTTGAGTTTTGATTCCTTGTGTTTCTTGATTCCTTGTGTTTCTTGATTCCGTGTGTGTCTTGAATCCGTTTGTGACTTGATTCCTTGTGTTTCTTGATTCCGTGTGTGCCTTGATTCCTTGTGTGTCTTGATTCCTTGTGTTTCTTGATTCAGTGTGTGTCTTGATTCCGTGTGTGTCTTGATTCCGTCTGTGCCTTGATTCCTTGTGTTTCTTGATTCCGTGTGTCTTGATTCCTTGTGTTTCTTGATTCCGTGTGTGTCTTGATTCCGTGTGTGTCTTGATTCCGTGTGTGTCTTGATTCCGTCTGTGCCTTGGTTCCTTGTGTTTCTTGATTCCGTGTGTGTCTTGATTCCTTGTGTTTCTTGATTCCGTGTGTGTCTTGATTCCGTTTGTGTCTTGATTCCTTGTGTTTCTTGATTCCGTGTGTGTCTTGATTCCGTTTGTGTCTTGATTCCTTGTGTTTCTTGATTCCGTGTGTGTCTTGATTCCGTCTGTGCCTTGATTCCCTGTGTTTCTTGATTCCGTGTGTGTCTTGATTCCTTGTGTGTCTTGATTCCGTCTGTGCCTTGATTCCTTGTGTTTCTTGATTCCGAATGTGTCTTGGTTCCGTGTGTGTCTTGATTCCGTGTGTGTCTTGATTCCGTCTGTGCCTTGATTCCTTGTGTTTCTTGATTCCATGTGTGTCTTGATTCCGTTTGTGTCTTGATTCCTTGTGTTTCTTGATTCCGTGTGTGCCTTGATTCCTTGTGTTTCTTGATTCCGTGTGTGTCTTGATTCCGTGTGTTTCTTGATTCCGTGTGTGTCTTGATTCCGTGTGTGTCTTGATTCCGTGTGTGTCTTGATTCCGTGTGTGTCCTGATTCCTTGTGTTTCTTGATTCCTTGTGTTTCTTGATTCCGTGTGTGTCTTGATTCCGTCTGTTCCTCTATTCCTTGTGTTTCTTGATTCCGTGAGTGTCTTGATTCCTTGTGTGTCTTGATTCCGTCTGTGCCTTGATTCCTTGTGTTTCTTGATTCCGAGTGTGTCTTGATTCCGTGTGTTTCTTGATTCCGTGTGTGTCTTGATTCCGTGTGTGTCTTGATTCCGTCTGTGCCTTGATTCCTTGTGTTTCTTGATTCCGTGTGTGTCTTGATTCCGTTTGTGTCTTGATTCCTTGTGTCTCTTGATTCCGTGTGTGCCCTGATTCCTTGTGTTTCTTGATTCCGTGTGTGTCTTGATTCCGTTTGTGTCTTGATTCCTTGTGTCTCTTGATTCCGTGTGTGCCTTGATTTCTTGTGTTTCTTGATTCCTTGTGTGTCTTGATTCCGTGTGTTTCTTGATTCCGTGTGTGTCTTGATTCCGTGTGTGTCTTGATTCCGTGTGTGTCTTGATTCCGTGTGGGTCCTGATTCCTTGTCTTTCTTGATTCCTTGTGTTTCTTGATTCCGTGTTTGTCTTGATTCCGTCTGTGCCTTGATTCCTTATGTGTCTTGATTTCGTGTGTGTCTCCTGAGTGTGTCTTGTTTCCGCGTGTGTCTTGATTCCGTATGTTCCCGTGTCCGTCAGAGTCTTAGGTTAGTCTTAGGTTAGGTTAGGTTAGGTTAGTTAGTGTCCGTGTCAATGTCTATGTCATTGTCCCCGGGGTTTTGAGTCCAGGATGCCATTTGTGTCCCCTCAAATTGCCTCCCTTATCTCCACCTTGGGATCGTGTCAGTGTCCATGTGTGTCTTGATTCCGTGTGTGTCTTGATTCCGTGTGTGTCTTGAGTCCGCGTGTGTCTTGAGTCCGTGTGTGTCTTGAGTCCGTGTGTGTCTTGAGTCCGTGTGTGTCTTGATTCCGCGTGTGTCTTGAGTCCGTGTGTGTCTTTAGTCCGTGTGTGTCTTGAGTCCGCGTGTGTCTTGAGTCCGTGTGTGTCTTGATTCCGCGTGTGTCTTGAGTCCGCGTGTGTCTTGATTCCGTGTGTGTCTTGAGTCCGCGTGTGTCTTGAGTCCGTGTGTGTCTTGAGTCTGCGTGTGTCTTGAGTCCGTGTGTGTCTTGATTCCGCGTGTGTCTTGAGTCCTGTGTGTCCGGGTGTCTTTGGGGTTTTGGGTCCAGGAAGCTATTTGTGTCGACCCAAATTGCCTCCCTTCTCCCCACCTGAAATCCAGGTGAATTGAAAGACCTGCCCGAGGTCAGTGGATCCAGGTATCCGTCCGTGGGCCTTCGGATTTCAACCCTTCCCCACATTCCAAGGGGTCAGTCAATCAATCTTCAGCTATCCAGAGAATCTATCGAAACTGATGCTCCTACAGGAGGGGACACACAGATAAATCTGTGCCCTGTACTTGCAACCGTTCCGGCAGGCTCGAACGCAGGTCTATCCGGATTAAGAACATGTTCTATCCGACTAGGCCACGCTGGAGTTGCCTTCTGAATCAAATTTTGCACTTGTATTTATATCTCGTAGTAAGGTTAGTTAGTGTCTATTTATCAACATTTGCAATGATTGACGTGTGAAGTTGTGAGTTTGTGTTGACAGATAGAAATTCATAACAGCTTATTCGATGAGGTTGCAGTCCAGTGAGGCAGTTTCATGAATGAATATTGGAGAATTTAGGCAAACTGACGTGTGTGTGTGTGTGTGTGTGTGTGTGTGTGTGTGTGTGTGTGTGTGTGTGTGTGTGTGTGTGTGTGTGTGTGTGTGTGTGTGTGTGTGTGTGTGTGTTTAAAGGTATGTATTATTTAATATTTAGTGTGGTGTGTGTGTGTGTCCAAATGAGTTTGTGAATGGTAAACAAGCAATCCAATACCTAATATGTGCTAATCTAGGCCTCGTTTTGTATACATATATATATGTGTTTACTAGGGAATGAAAATCCGGTTTGTTTTATTCTAAGTTTTTTCAACAATAAATAGTACATACGCGAACGAACGGTTCGGCTGGGTAAGTATAGCGTTGTGGCGGCCATTTTCTCTGTTAGGCGGGGGTTGGGGGAAGGGGGGGGTTGGTCTCTGGTAATTGTGGTATAGGGGTAGTTATATTTGGGCCTCGGTTGGGGGGTAGGGTGTTGGTAGGGGGGTGGGGGCCCAGGGAGCAGCAGAGGGGGGACCTGAGGGAGAGGCATGGAGTTGCTAGTTAATCATTAAGATATTAATTTGTGGAGATATGTTATATAAGGAAAGATGTTTAGGAAGGAATAAGAAAAGTGTTTGGAACTGATGAAAGTATATGAGTTATTGTGATTCATGTTAGAAGAAAAATATGTGCTTTAAAAGGTGACGAGATTTGTAAAGGACTTTATCTGCTTAATAATATATTAATTAACGGTAAATGACCATTGGAGATAGATATTCAACAGCATAATGAGTGGACAAGTTTTAGCAGGAAGGCCGGCACAGAGAGAGAGAATGGACCGATAAATAGTTAGACATTTTTTCTCGAATGGTATACTCTAATAATCATAGGTACATATTTCAGAGCGCGACATTCGTGTCGCGAACACATATACACACACACTCACACACACACACACACACACACACACAAACACACACACACACACACACACACCACACACACACACACACACACACACACACACACACACACACACACACACACACACACACACACACACACACACACACACACACACACACACACACACACACACACACACACACACACACACACACACACACACACACACACACACACACACACACACACACACACACACACACACACACACACACACACACACACATATATATATATACAAACATACATACAGTCTCGACAGTCAAATTGCAGAAACTGTCACAATTATGACAAGGATCACTCATATTGGATATATACACACACAGATAAATTCACGTGGATAAGTCACTCCAATTACACGTATGTACACACACAGACAACATATTTCAGTGAGTGTGGCCCATAGTATACATTAATACTCACACATGGCAGGCCATTCACTATTAATTGGTGTACATATTCATTCACACACATGTTTATGTGTCTCTTTCTTATAAAATACACACACACTGAAAGGAATCTTTGAGAACATTATATACCACATATGTCAGACCAATCCTGAAGTATGCAGCTCCAGCATGGAGTCCACATCTAGTCAAGCATAAGACTAAACTGGAAAAGGTTCAAAGGTTTGCCACCAGACTAGAACCCGAGCTAAGAGGTATGAGCTACGAGGAGAGACTACTGGAATTAAACCTCACTTCGTTGGAAGACAGAAGAGTTAAGGGGGACATGATCACCACATTCAAGATTCTCATGGGAATCGATAAGGTAGATGAAGGTAGGCTATTTAACACAAGTGGCACACGTACTAGGGGACACAGGTGGAAACTGAGTGCCCAAATGAGACACAGAGATATTAGAAAGAACTTTTTTAGTGTCAGAGTAGTTGACAAATGGAATGCATTAGGAAGTGATGTGGTGGAGGCTGACTCCATACACAGTTTCAAGTGTAGATATGATAGAACCCATTAGGCTCAGGAACTAGTACTCCTGTTGATTGACGGTTGAGAGGCGGGACCAAAGAGCCAGAGCTCAACCCCCGCAAGCACAATAAGGTGAGTACAATTAGGTGAGTACCCACAAACTCATTGTTAATTTTCCCTGGAACACAACCCGACAAACCGTTTAACAACCAGGTACCCATTCACTGCTTCGTGAAGATAATCGTTAAGTTAAGGATTGGTGCCTAGTCAATCCGCTCTTCCCCTGCCAGCCAGGATATGAACCCAGGCGAAATCGCTTGAGAAGCGCGAGGTGAGTGCCTTACCACTGATCCACAGGGACTGCCCAAATATGAATGCCATCAGCAGCACTAGCAGTTGGTGTTACCAGGCAGGTTACCCATCCAATTACTAACCAAATTGAAAGTTGCTTAACTTGGCTAATGGGACGAGAAGCAGTGTCCTTTAAGTGGTAGTATGGCCGTTGTTATTGTATACAAGTGGTAACCAATAACTTGTGAGTGAGTGAGTGAGTGATGATAATGGTAACTGCGGCGGAGGATACTCACACATACCAGCCAATTCTCCATTAATGATAGTTCTTATAGTCAAACAAACCAACCAAAAGTGGACTATTGCACCAACATGGAAATGTTTGGATGCCATTGATCTCGCACAAATCGCTTATAAATGCCACCCGCCGCTATTTATAAAACCTAAACAATCCTCTTCTAAGCACGAATGATTACTCTTAGGCCTTGGATTATGTTCACTTAGGCTTCATTGAGTCAATACATATAACTTCTTTGAGTCGGGGGACAGGCAGACAGGCAGTTTATATATACATGTTAGGCTTATAAAGTGGTCTCCAACACCCACCCCACAAGGTTAAACTAACCCTCACTCACCAGGATGCTAGTAGCTCACTAACTCCTGGATACCTATTTACTGCTAGATGAACAGGTGCATTGGGTGATAGGAAACGCTACCAACAATTACAGCCCTGCCCGACCGCGATTCGAACCCTGGAATCCCTTATTGAGAGTCGAGAAGGAACACATCATTCATGTTACATATATGTGTACTCACCTATTTGTGCCAGGAGGATCGAGCATTAATCTTAGAGTCTGCCTTTAAGCCGTCAGTTGTTTATAGCAATAACTCTTGGCCTATTTCCTAACTTAACCTAGCCTAGCCTATACCCTACCCTAACCTATAACCTACCACAATCTAAAACCAAACCTAATATAACCTAACCTAATCTAAACCTAACCTAGCCTACACCTAAACCCAATCTACCTAACTTACCTAACTAAGCTAACCTAACCAAACCTAACCTAACTAACCTAACCTAACTAACCTAACCTAACCTAACCTAACTAACCTAACCTAACTAATCTAACCTAACCTAACTAACGTAACCTAACCTAACCTAACCTAACCTAACCAAACCTAACCTAACTAACCTAACCTAACCTAACCTATCCTAACTTAACTAACCTAACCTAAACCTTACCAAACCTAACCTAACTAACCTAACCTAACCTAACCTAAACCTAACCTAACCTAACTTAACCAAACCTAACCTAACCAAACTTAACCTAACTTAACCTAACCTAACCAAACCTAACCTAACTAACCTAACCTAACCTAACTAACCTAACCTAAACCTAACCAAACCTAACCTAACTAACCTAACCAAACTTAACCTAACCTAACCAAACTTAACCTAGCCTAACCAAACTTAACCTAACCTAGGGGCTGGTCCGAAACCTGCACACAGAAATAACATCTCATGAGACCAGAAGACATGGCAGGATGTGCAGAATACCCCCGTTGAAAAACAGAGGTGCAACTGGTACTCTGAGAGAGAACTCTATCAACATCAGAGGTCCGAGACTGTTCAACACGCTTCCACTACACATAAGGGGTATAACTGGCCGATCCCTCACAGTGTTCAAGAGAGAACTGGATAAGCACCTCCAAAGGATACCTGATCAACCAGGCTGTGACTCATACGTCAGGCTGCGAGCAGCCGCGTCCAACAGCCTGGTTGATCAGTCCGGCAACCAGGAAGCCTGGTCGACGACCGGGCCGCGGGGACGCTAAGCCCCGGAAGCACCTCAAGGTAAGGTAACCTAACCTAACCTAACCAAACCTAACCTAACTAACCTAACCTAACCTAACTAACCTAACCTAAACCTAACCAAACCTAACCTAACTAACCTAACCAAACTTAACCTAACCTAACCAAACTTAACCTAACCTAACCAAACTTAACCTAACCTAACCTAACCTAATCTAACCTAACCAAACCTAACCTAACCAAACTTAACCTAACCTAACCTAACCTAACCTAACCAAACTTAACCTAACCTAACCTAACCAACACCCACCTCACAAGATCGAACACCTAAACTGACCCTGACTGACCCTCACCAGGATGCAACCCTACATGAAGCTCACAACTCCTGGATACCTGTTTACTGCTAGGAGAACAGAGGCATTAGGTGATAGGAAACGCTACCAATAATTTCAGTCCTGCCTGGCCGGGTTTCGATCCAGGAATCCCCGATCGTTAGTCTAGAAGGAACACATACATGTTTCATATTTCTGTGTACTCACCTATTTGTACTTGCAGGACTGAGCATCAGTTTTTGAACGCTGACAATATAGCCGCCGGTTGTTTAAAGCAATGACTCCTGGTCTATTTTCCTGTCATATCAACTTTTAAAATTATGAATGGAGTTTGCATCTACAACTGTGGCTTTTTGTAAGTTTGTTCTCACCTAGTTGTATTCACCTAGTTGTGTTTGCTAGGTTTGATATTCAGATCTTTGGTCCCACCTCTCAACCATCAATCAATTGCTCAAGTAGTTTTCCAGAAGTTATGTAACTCATAACTCTCAGCTCTGTTGGAAAAAAGGCTGGGGCTGCATATTCAATTATTTGTCTCGCATAAGTTGAAAAAAAGGTTCATTCTTCTTTACACGTTAGAAATGTTACTTTGAACATGTTCTATCCAAGTCGGATAGAACATATTCTTAATCCGGATAGACCTGCGTTCGAGCCTGTCGAAACGGTTGCAATTACAGGGCACATATTGTCCTCTCCTGTAGCAGCATCAGGTTCGATAGATTCTCTGGACAGCCGATGATTGACCTTCTGGCAGTTCTCACGTTGACAAATTTAAAACTGTTTTTTTTTATAAAAAAAAAACGGCACATTCCTTAGATGTTTAAATTTTTTATCTCTGTCCGTGTATGTGTCTTGAGTTGAGTTTTGATTCCTTGTGTTTCTTGATTCCTTGTGTTTCTTGATTCCTTGTGTTTCTTGATTCCGTGTGTGTCTTGAATCCGTTTGTGTCTTGATTCCTTGTGTTTCTTGATTCCGTGTGTGCCTTGATTCCTTGTGTGTCTTGATTCCTTGTGTTTCTTGATTCAGTGTGTGTCTTGATTCCGTGTGTGTCTTGATTCCGTCTGTGCCTTGATTCCTTGTGTTTCTTGATTCCGTGTGTGTCTTGATTCCTTGTGTTTCTTGATTCCGTGTGTGTCTTGATTCCGTGTGTGTCTTGATTCCGTGTGTGTCTTGATTCCGTCTGTGCCTTGGTTCCTTGTGTTTCTTGATTCCGTGTGTGTCTTGATTCCTTGTGTTTCTTGATTCCGTGTGTGTCTTGATTCCGTTTGTGTCTTGATTCCTTGTGTTTCTTGATTCCGTGTGTGTCTTGATTCCTTTTGTGTCTTGATTCCTTGTGTTTCTTGATTCCGTGTGTGTCTTGATTCCGTCTGTGCCTTGATTCCTTGTGTTTCTTGATTCCGTGTGTGTCTTGATTCCTTGTGTGTCTTGATTCCGTCTGTGCCTTGATTCCTTGTGTTTCTTGATTCCGAATGTGTCTTGGTTCCGTGTGTGTCTTGATTCCGTGTGTGTCTTGATTCCGTGTGTGTCTTGATTCCGTCAGTGCCTTGATTCCTTGTGTTTCTTGATTCCGTGTGTGTCTTGATTCCGTTTGTGTCTTGATTCCTTGTGTTTCTTGATTCCGTGTGTGCCTTGATTCCTTGTGTTTCTTGATTCCGTGTGTGTCTTGATTCCGTGTGTTTCTTGATTCCGTGTGTGTCTTGATTCCGTGTGTGTCTTGATTCCGTGTGTGTCTTGATTCCGTGTGTGTCCTGATTCCTTGTGTTTCTTGATTCCTTGTGTTTCTTGATTCCGTGTGTGTCTTGATTCCGTCTGTGCCTTGATTCCTTGTGTTTCTTGATTCCGTGAGTGTCTTGATTCCTTGTGTGTCTTGATTCCGTCTGTGCCTTGATTCCTTGTGTTTCTTGATTCCGAGTGTGTCTTGATTCCGTGTGTTTCTTGATTCCGTGTGTGTCTTGATTCCGTGTGTGTCTTGATTCCGTGTGTGTCTTGATTCCGTCTGTGTCTTGATTCCTTGTGTTTCTTGATTCCGTGTGTGTCTTGATTCCGTTTGTGTCTTGATTCCGTCTGTGCCTTGATTCCTTGTGTCTCTTGATTCCGTGTGTGCCCTGATTCCTTGTGTTTCTTGATTCCGTGTGTGTCTTGATTCCGTTTGTGTCTTGATTCCTTGTGTCTCTTGATTCCGTGTGTGCCTTGATTTCTTGTGTTTCTTGATTCCTTGTGTGTCTTGATTCCGTGTGTTTCTTGATTCCGTGTGTGTCTTGATTCCGTGTGTGTCTTGATTCCGTGTGTGTCTTGATTCCGTGTGGGTCCTGATTCCATGTGTTTCTTGATTCCTTGTGTTTCTTGATTCCGTGTTTGTCTTGATTCCGTCTGTGCCTTGATTCCTTATGTGTCTTGATTTCGTGTGTGTCTCCTGAGTGTGTCTTGATTCCGTATGTTCCCGTGTCCGTCAGAGTCTTAGGTTAGTCTTAGGTTAGGTTAGGTTAGGTTAGTTAGTGTCCGTGTCAATGTCTATGTCATTGTCCCCGGGGTTTTGAGTCCAGGATGCCATTTGTGTCCCCTCAAATTGCCTCCCTTATCTCCACCTTGGGATCGTGTCAGTGTCCATGTGTGTCTTGATTCTGTGTGTGTCTTGAGTCCGTGTGTATCTTGAGTCCGTTTGTGTCTTCATTCTGTGAGTGTCTTGAGTCCGTGTGTGTCTTGATTCTGTGTGTGTCTTGAGTCCGTGTGTGTCTTGAGTACGTGTATTGATTCCGTGTGTCCGTGTCCGTTAGAGTCTATGAGTGTCCGTATCCGTGTCCGTGTCCGTGTCATTATCCCTGGGGTATTGAGCCCAGGATGCCATTTGTGTCCCCTCAAATTGCCTCCCTTATCTCCACCTTGGGATCGTGTCAGTGTCCATGTGTGTCTTGATTCCGTGTGTGTCTTGAGTCCGCGTGTGTCTTGAGTCCGTGTGTGTCTTGAGTCCGTGTGTGTCTTGAGTCCGTGTGTTTCTTGATTCCGCGTGTGTCTTGAGTCCGTGTGTGTCTTGAGTCCGTGTGTGTCTTGAGTCCGTGTGTTTCTTGATTCCGCGTGTGTCTTGAGTCCGTGTGTGTCTTGAGTCCGTGTGTGTCGTGAGTCCGCGTGTGTCTTGAGTCCGTGTGTGTCTTGATTCCGCGTGTGTCTTGAGTCCGCGTGTGTCTTGATTCCGTGTGTGTCTTGAGTCCGTGTGTGTCTTGATTCCGCGTGTGTCTTGAGTCCTGTGTGTCCGGGTGTCTTTGGGGTTTTGGGTCCAGGAAGCTATTTGTGTCGACCCAAATTGCCTCCCTTCTCCCCACCTGAAATCCAGGTGAATTGAAAGACCTGCCCGAGGTCAGTGGATCCAGGTATCCGTCCGTGGGCCCCCGGATTTCAACCCTTCCCCACATTCCAAGGGGTCAGTCAATCAATCTTCAGCTATCCAGAGAATCTATCGAAACTGATGCTCCTACAGGAGGGGACACACAGATAAATCTGTGCCCTGTACTTGCAACCGTTCCGACAGGCTCGAACGCAGGTCTATCCGGATTAAGAACATGTTCTATCCGACTAGGCCACGCTGGAGTTGCCTTCTGAATCAAATTTTGCACTTGTATTTATATCTCGTAGTAAGGTTAGTTAGTGTCTATTTATCAACATTTGCAATGATTGACGTGTGAAGTTGTGAGTTTGTGTTGACAGATAGAAATTCATAACAGCTTATTCGATGAGGTTGCAGTCCAGTGAGGCAGTTTCATGAATGAATATTGGAGAATTTAGGCAAACTGACGTGTGTGTGTACTCACCTAATTGTACTCACCTAATTGTGCTTGCGGGGGTTGAGCTCTGGCTCTTTGGTCCCGCCTCTCAACCGTCAATCAACTGGTGTACAGATTCCTGAGCCTATTGGGCTCTATCATATCTACATTTGAAACTGTGAATGGAGTCAGCCTCCACCACATCACTTCCTAATGCATTCCATTTGCTAACTACTCTGACACTGAAAAAGTTCTTTCTAACGTCTCTGTGGCTCATTTGGGTACTCAGCTTCCACCTGTGTCCCCTTGTTCGCGTCCCACCAGTGTTGAAAAGTTCGTCCTTGTTTACCCGGTCGATTCCCCTGAGGATTTTGTAGGTTGTGATCATGTCCCCCCTTACTCTTCTGTCTTCCAGTGTCGTGAGGTGCATTTCCCGCAGCCTTTCCTCATAACTCATGCCTCTTAGTTCTGGGACTAGTCTAGTAGCATACCTTTGGACTTTTTCCAGCTTCGTCTTGTGCTTGACAAGGTACGGGCTCCATGCTGGGGCCGCATACTCCAGGATTGGTCTTACATATGTGGTGTACAAGATTCTGAATGATTCCTTACACAGGTTCCTGAACGCCGTTCTGATGTTAGCCAGCCTCGCATATGCCGCAGACGTTATTCTCTTTATGTGGGCTTCAGGAGACAGGTTTGGTGTGATATCAACTCCTAGATCTTTCTCTCTGTCTGTTTCATTAAGTACTTCATCTCCTATTCTGTATCCTGTGCCTGGCCTCCTGTTTCCACTGCCTAGTTTCATTACTTTGCATTTACTCGGGTTGAACTTCAACAGCCATTTGTTGGACCATTCACTCAGTCTATCCAGGTCATCTTGTAGCCTCCTACTATCATCCTCTGTTTCAATCCTCCTCATAATTTTTGCATCGTCGGCAAACATTGAGAGGAACGAATCTATACCCTCTGGGAGATCATTTACATATACCAGAAACAGTATAGGTCCAAGGACTGACCCCTGCGGGACTCCACTTGTGACGTCTCGCCAATCTGAGACCTCACCCCTCACACAGACTCGTTGTCTCCTGTTGCTTAGGTATTCCTCTATCCACCGGAGTACCTTCCCTCTCACTCCAGCCTGCATCTCCAACTTTCGCACTAGCCTCTTGTGTGGCACTGTATCAAAGGCTTTCTGACAATCCAAAAATATGCAGTCTGCCCACCCTTCTCTTTCTTGCCTTATTTTTGTTGCCTGGTCGTAGAATTCAAGTAACCCTGTGAGGCAGGACCTGCCATCCCTGAACCCATGTTGATGCTGTGTTACAAAGTTCCTTCGCTCCAGATGCTCCACTAGTTTTTTTCGCACAATCTTCTCCATCAGCTTGCATGGTATGCAGGTTAGGGACACTGGCCTGTAGTTCAGTGCCTCCTGTCTATCCCCTTTCTTGTATATCGGGACTACGTTAGCTGCTTTCCAAGTATCTGGCAGTTCCCCTGTTGCCAGTGATTTGTTATACACTATGGAGAGTGGTAGGCTCAGTTCTCTTGCTCCTTCCTTTAGAACCCAAGGGGAGATTCCATCTGGGCCTATAGCCTTCGTCACGTCCAACTCTAGTAAACACTTCCTTACTTCCCCACTGGTAATCTCAAACTCTTCCAGTGGTTCCTGGTTAGCTATTCCCTCACTTACCTCTGGAATTTCTCCTTGTTCTAAGGTGAAGACCTCCTGGAATTTCTTATTCAATTCCTCACACACTTCCTTGTCATTTATAGTGAATCCTTCCGCCCCTATCCTTAATCTCATAACCTGTTCCTTTACTGTTGTTTTTCTCCTAATGTGGCTATGCAACAATTTAGGCTGAGTCTTTGCCTTGCTTGCGATGTCATTTTCGTATTGTCTTTCTGCCTCTCTTCTCATCCTGACATATTCATTCCTGGCATTCTGGTATCTTTCTCTGCTCTCCAGTGTCCTGTTATTCCTATAGTTTCTCCATGCCCTTTTACTTTGCTGCTTAGCTAGCCTACATCTTTGATTAAACCATGGGTTTCTCATCTTCATTTCTCTGTTTTCCTTTTGGACTGGGACAAACTTGTTTGCTGCGTCCTTGCACTTCTGCGTGATGTAATCCATCATATCTTGGGCCGTCTTTTCCCTGAGCTCTGTTTCCCATGCTATATCTGTTAGGAATTTTCTTATCCCCTCATAGTTTCCCTTTCGGTATGCTAACCTTTTGGTTTCGGTATCCCTCCTCGAGTTCAATAACCCTTCTTCAATCAAGTACTCAAACACCAGTACACTGTGGTCGCTCATTCCTACTGGGTCCTCAAAACCGATTTCTCTTATGTCGGAGTCGTTCAGAGTGAAGACTAGGTCGAGTCTCGCTGGTTCGTCATTGCCTCCATTGTTCGTCCATTGTGTGTGTGTGTGTGTGTGTGTGTGTGTGTGTGTGTGTGTGTGTGTGTGTGTGTGTGTGTGTGTGTGTGTGTGTGTGTGTGTGTGTGTTTAAAGGTATGTATTATTTAATATTTAGTGTGGTGTGTGTGTGTGTCCAAATGAGTTTGTGAATGGTAAACAAGCAATCCAATACCTAATATGTGCTAATCTAGGCCTCGTTTTGTATACATATATATGTGTGTTTACTAGGGAATGAAAATCCGGTTTGTTTTATTCTAAGTTTTTTCAACAATAAATAGTACATACGCGAACGAACGGTTCGGCTGGGTAAGTATAGCGTTGTGGCGGCCATTTTCTCTGTTAGGCTGGGGTTGGGGGAAGGGGGGGGTTGGTCTCTGGTAATTGTGGTATAGGGGTAGTTATATTTGGGCCTCGGTTGGGGGGTAGGGTGTTGGTAGGGGGGTGGGGGCCAAGGGAGCAGCAGAGGGGGGACCTGAGGGAGAGGCATGGAGTTGCTAGTTAATCATTAAGATATTAATTTGTGGAGATAGGTTATATAAGGAAAGATGTTTAGGAAGGAATAAGAAAAGTGTTTGGAACAGATGAAAGTATATGAGTTATAGTGATTCATGTTAGAAGAAAGATATGTGCTTTAAAAGGTGAAGAGATTTGTAAAGGACTTTATCTGCTTAATAATATATTAATTAACGGTAAATGACCATTGGAGCTAGATATTCAACAGCATAATGAGTGGACAAGTTTTAGCAGGAAGGCCGGCACAGAGAGAGAATGGACCGATAAATAGTTAGACATTTTTTCTCGAATGGTATACTCTAATAATCATAGGTACATATTTCAGAGCGCGACATTCGTGCGCGCGCGCGCGCACACACACATATACACACACACTCACACACACACACACACACACACACACACACACACACACACACACACACACACACACACACACACACACACACACACACACACACACACACACACACACACACACACACACTCACATATATATATATATATACAAACATACATACAGTCTCGACAGTCAAATTGCAGAAACTGACACAATTATGACAAGGATCACTCATATTGGATATATACACACACAGATAAATTCACGTGGATAAGTCACTCCAATTACACGTATGTACACACACAGACAACATATTTCAGTGAGTGTGGCCCATAGTATACATTAATACTCACACATGGCAGGCCATTCACTATTAATTGGTGTACATATTCATTCACACACATGTTTATGTGTCACTTTCTTATAAAATACACACACACTGAAAGGAATCTTTGAGAACATTATATACCACATATGTCAGACCAATCCTGAAGTATGCAGCTCCAGCATGGAGTCCACATCTAGTCAAGCATAAGACTAAACTGGAAAAGGTTCAAAGGTTTGCCACCAGACTAGAACCCGAGCTAAGAGGTATGAGCTACGAGGAGAGACTACGGGAATTAAACCTCACTTCGTTGGAAGACAGAAGAGTTAAGGGGGACATGATCACCACATTCAAGATTCTCATGGGAATCGATAAGGTAGATGAAGGTAGGCTATTTAACACAAGGGGCACACGTACTAGGGGACACAGGTGGAAACTGAGTGCCCAAATGAGACACAGAGATATTAGAAAGAACTTTTTTAGTGTCAGAGTAGTTGGCAAATGGAATGCATTAGGAAGTGATGTGGTGGAGGCTGACTCCATACACAGTTTCAAGTGTAGATATGATAGAGCCCAATAGGCTCAGGAACTAGTACTCCTGTTGATTGACGGTTGAGAGGCGGGACCAAAGAGCCAGAGCTCAACCCCCGCAAGCACAATAAGGTGAGTACAATTAGGTGAGTACACACAAACTCATTGTTAATTTTCCCTGGAACACAACCCGACAAACCGTTTAACAACCAGGTACCCATTCACTGCTTCGTGAAGATAATCGTTAAGTTAAGGATTGGTGCCTAGTCAATCCGCTCTTCCCCTGCCAGCCAGGATATGAACCCAGGCGAAATCGCTTGCGAAGCGCGAGGTGAGTGCCTTACCACTGATCCACAGGGACTGCCCAAATATGAATGCCATCAGCAGCACTAGCAGTTGGTGTTACCAGGCAGGTTACCCATCCAATTACTAACCAAATTGAAAGTTGCTTAACTTGGCTAATGGGACGAGAAGCAGTGTCCTTTAAGTGGTAGTATGGCCGTTGTTATTGTATACAAGTGGTAACCAATAACTTGTGAGTGAGTGAGTGAGTGATGATAATGGTAACTGCGGCGGAGGATACTCACACATACCAGCCAATTCTCCATTAATGATAGTTCTTATAGTCAAACAAACCAACCAAAAGTGGACTATTGCACCAACATGGAAATGTTTGGATGCCATTGATCTCGCACAAATCGCTTATAAATGCCACCCGCCGCTATTTATAAAACCTAAACAATCCTCTTCTAAGCACGAATGACTACTCTTAGGCCTTGGATTATGTTCACTTAGGCTTCATTGAGTCAATACATATAACTTCTTTGAGTCGGGGGACAGGCAGACAGGCAGTCTATATATACATGTTAGGCTTATAAAGTGGTCTCCAACACCCACCCCACAAGGTTAAACTAACCCTCACTCACCAGGATGCTAGTAGCTCACTAACTCCTGGATACCTATTTACTGCTAGGTGAACAGGTGCATTGGGTGATAGGAAACGCTACCAACAATTACAGCCCTGCCCGACCGCGATTCGAACCCTGGAATCCCTTATTGAGAGTCGAGAAGGAACACATCATTCATGTTACATATATGTGTACTCACCTATTTGTGCCAGGAGGATCGAGCATTAATCTTAGAGTCTGCCTTTAAGCCGTCAGTTGTTTATAGCAATAACTCTTGGCCTATTTCCTAACTTAACCTAGCCTAGCCTATACCCTACCCTAACCTATAACCTACCACAATCTAAAACCAAACCTAATATAACCTAACCTAATCTAAACCTAACCTAGCCTACACCTAAACCCAATCTACCTAACTTACCTAACTAAGCTAACCTAACCAAACCTAACCTAACTAACCTAACCTAACTAACCTAACCTAACCTAACCTAACTAACCTAACCTAACTAATCTAACCTAACCTAACTAACGTAACCTAACCTAACCTAACCTAACCTAACCTAACATAACCAAACCTAACCTAACTAACCTAACCTAACCTAACCTATCCTAACTTAACTAACCTAACCTAAACCTAACCAAACCTAACCTAACTAACCTAACCTAACCAAACCTAACCTAAACCTAACCTAACCTAACTTAACCAAACCTAACCTAACCAAACTTAACCTAACTTAACCTAACCTAACCAAACCTAACCTAACTAACCTAACCTAACCTAACTAACCTAACCTAAACCTAACCAAACCTAACCTAACTAACCTAACCAAACTTAACCTAACCTAACCAAACTTAACCTAGCCTAACCAAACTTAACCTAACCTAGGGGCTGGTCCCAAACCTGCACACAGAAATAACATCACATGAGACCAGAAGACATGGCAGGATGTGCAGAATACCCCCGTTGAAAAACAGAGGTGCAACTGGTACTCTGAGAGAGAACTCTATCAACATCAGAGGTCCGAGACTGTTCAACACGCTTCCACTACACATAAGGGGCATAACTGGCCGACCCCTCACAGTGTTCAAGAGAGAACTGGATAAGCACCTCCAAAGGATACCTGATCAACCAGGCTGTGACTCATACGTCAGGCTGCGAGCAGCCGCGTCCAACAGCCTGGTTGATCAGTCCGGCAACCAGGAAGCCTGGTCGACGACCGGGCCGCGGGGACGCTAAGCCCCGGAAGCACCTCAAGGTAAGGTAACCTAACCTAACCTAACCAAACCTAACCTAACTAACCTAACCTAACCTAACTAACCTAACCTAAACCTAACCAAACCTAACCTAACTAACCTAACCAAACTTAACCTAACCTAACCAAACTTAACCTAACCTAACCAAACTTAACCGAACCTAACCTAACCTAATCTAACCTAACCAAACCTAACCTAACCAAACTTAACCTAACCTAACCTAACCTAACCTAACCTAACCAAACTTAACCTAACCTAACCTAACCAACACCCACCTCACAAGATCGAACACCTAAACTGACCCTGACTGACCCTCACCAGGATGCAATCCTACATGAAGCTCACAACTCCTGGATACCTGTTTACTGCTAGGAGAACAGAGGCATTAGGTGATAGGAAACGCTACCAATAATTTCAGTCCTGCCTGGCCGGGTTTCGATCCAGGAATCCCCGATCGTTAGTCTAGAAGGAACACATACATGTTTCATATTTCTGTGTACTCACCTATTTGTACTTGCAGGACTGAGCATCAGTTTTGAACGCTGACAATATAGCCGCCGGTTGTTTAAAGCAATGACTCCTGGTCTATTTTCCTGTCATATCAACTTTTAAAATTATGAATGGAGTTTGCATCTACAACTGTGGCTTTTTGTAAGTTTGTTCTCACCTAGTTGTATTCACCTAGTTGTGTTTGCTAGGTTTGATATTCAGATCTTTGGTCCCACCTCTCAACCATCAATCAATTGCTCAAGTAGTTTTCCAGAAGTTATGTAACTCATAACTCTCAGCTCTGTTGGAAAAAAGGCTGGGGCTGCATATTCAATTATTTGTCTCGCATAAGTTGAAAAAAAGGTTCATTCTTCTTTACACGTTAGAAATGTTACTTTGAACATGTTCTATCCAAGTCGGATAGAACATATTCTTAATCCGGATAGACCTGCGTTCGAGCCTGTCGAAACGGTTGCAATTACAGGGCACATATTGTCCTTTCCTGTAGCAGCATCAGGTTCGATAGATTCTCTGGACAGCCGATGATTGACCTTCTGGCAGTTCTCACGTTGACAAATTTAAAACTGTTTTTTTGATAAAAAAAAAAAAAACGGCACATTCCTTAGATGTTTAAATTTTTTATCTCTGTCCGTGTATGTGTCTTGAGTTGAGTTTTGATTCCTTGTGTTTCTTGATTCCTTGTGTTTCTTGATTCCTTGTGTTTCTTGATTCCGTGTGTGTCTTGAATCCTTTTGTGTCTTGATTCCTTGTGTTTCTTGATTCCGTGTGTGCCTTGATTCCTTGTGTGTCTTGATTCCTTGTGTTTCTTGATTCAGTGTGTGTCTTGATTCCGTGTGTGTCTTGATTCCGTCTGTGCCTTGATTCCTTGTGTTTCTTAATTCCGTGTGTGTCTTGATTCCTTGTGTTTCTTGATTCCGTGTGTGTCTTGATTCCGTGTGTGTCTTGATTCCGTGTGTGTCTTGATTCCGTCTGTGCCTTGGTTCCTTGTGTTTCTTGATTCCGTGTGTGTCTTGATTCCTTGTGTTTCTTGATTCCGTGTGTGTCTTGATTCCGTTTGTGTCTTGATTCCTTGTGTTTCTTGATTCCGTGTGTGTCTTGATTCCGTTTGTGTCTTGATTCCTTGTGTTTCTTGATTCCGTGTGTGTCTTGATTCCGTCTGTGCCTTGATTCCTTGTGTTTCTTGATTCCGTGTGTGTCTTGATTCCTTGTGTGTCTTGATTCCGTCTGTGCCTTGATTCCTTGTGTTTCTTGATTCCGAATGTGTCTTGGTTCCGTGTGTGTCTTGATTCCGTGTGTGTCTTGATTCCGTCTGTGCCTTGATTCCTTGTGTTTCTTGATTCCGTGTGTGTCTTGATTCCGTTTGTGTCTTGATTCCTTGTGTTTCTTGATTCCGTGTGTGCCTTGATTCCTTGTGTTTCTTGATTCCGTGTGTGTCTTGATTCCGTGTGTTTCTTGATTCCGTGTGTGTCTTGATTCCGTGTGTGTCTTGATTCCGTGTGTGTCTTGATTCCGTGTGTGTCCTGATTCCTTGTGTTTCTTGATTCCTTGTGTTTCTTGATTCCGTGTGTGTCTTGATTCGGTCTGTGCCTTGATTCCTTGTGTTTCTTGATTCCGTGAGTGTCTTGATTCCTTGTGTGTCTTGATTCCGTCTGTGCCTTGATTCCTTGTGTTTCTTGATTCCGAGTGTGTCTTGATTCCGTGTGTTTCTTGATTCCGTGTGTGTCTTGATTCCGTGTGTGTCTTGATTCCGTGTGTGTCTTGATTCCGTCTGTGTCTTGATTCCTTGTGTTTCTTGATTCCGTGTGTGTCTTGATTCCGTTTGTGTCTTGATTCCTTGTGTCTCTTGATTCCGTGTGTGCCCTGATTCCTTGTGTTTCTTGATTCCGTGTGTGTCTTGATTCCGTTTGTGTCTTGATTCCTTGTGTCTCTTGATTCCGTGTGTGCCTTGATTTCTTGTGTTTCTTGATTCCTTGTGTGTCTTGATTCCGTGTGTTTCTTGATTCCGTGTGTGTCTTGATTCCGTGTGTGTCTTGATTCCGTGTGTGTCTTGATTCCGTGTGGGTCCTGATTCCTTGTGTTTCTTGATTCCTTGTGTTTCTTGATTCCGTGTTTGTCTTGATTCCGTCTGTGCCTTGATTCCTTATGTGTCTTGATTTCGTGTGTGTCTCCTGAGTGTGTCTTGTTTCCGCGTGTGTCTTGATTCCGTATGTTCCCGTGTCCGTCAGAGTCTTAGGTTAGTCTTAGGTTAGGTTAGGTTAGGTTAGTTAGTGTCCGTGTCAATGTCTATGTCATTGTCCCCGGGGTTTTGAGTCCAGGATGCCATTTGTGTCCCCTCAAATTGCCTCCCTTATCTCCACCTTGGGATCGTGTCAGTGTCCATGTGTGTCTTGATTCTGTGTGTGTCTTGAGTCCGTGTGTATCTTGAGTCCGTTTGTGTCTTGATTCTGTGAGTGTCTTGAGTCCGTGTGTGTCTTGATTCTGTGTGTGTCTTGAGTCCGTGTGTGTCTTGAGTACGTGTATTGATTCCGTGTGTCCGTGTCCGTTAGAGTCTATGAGTGTCCGTATCCGTGTCCGTGTCCGTGTCATTATCCCTGGGGTATTGAGTCCTGGATGCCATTTGTGTCCCCTCAAATTGCCTCCCTTATCTCCACCTTGGGATCGTGTCAGTGTCCATGTGTGTCTTGATTCCGTGTGTGTCTTGAGTCCGCGTGTGTCTTGAGTCCGTGTGTGTCTTGAGTCCGTGTGTGTCTTGAGTCCGTGTGTGTCTTGATTCCGCGTGTGTCTTGAGTCCGTGTGTGTCTTGAGTCCGTGTGTGTCTTTAGTCCGTGTGTGTCTTGAGTCCGCGTGTGTCTTGAGTCCGTGTGTGTCTTGATTCCGCGTGTGTCTTGAGTCCGCGTGTGTCTTGATTCCGTGTGTGTCTTGAGTCCGCGTGTGTCTTGAGTCCGTGTGTGTCTTGAGTCTGCGTGTGTCTTGAGTCCGTGTGTGTCTTGATTCCGCGTGTGTCTTGAGTCCTGTGTGTCCGGGTGTCTTTGGGGTTTTGGGTCCAGGAAGCTATTTGTGTCGACCCAAATTGCCTCCCTTCTCCCCACCTGAAATCCAGGTGAATTGAAAGACCTGCCCGAGGTCAGTGGATCCAGGTATCCGTCCGTGGGCCCCCGGATTTCAACCCTTCCCCACATTCCAAGGGGTCAGTCAATCAATCTTCAGCTATCCAGAGAATCTATCGAAACTGATGCTCCTACAGGAGGGGACACACAGATAAATCTGTGCCCTGTACTTGCAACCGTTCCGACAGGCTCGAACGCAGGTCTATCCGGATTAAGAACATGTTCTATCCGACTAGGCCACGCTGGAGTTGCCTTCTGAATCAAATTTTGCACTTGTATTTATATCTCGTAGTAAGGTTAGTTAGTGTCTATTTATGAACATTTGCAATGATTGACGTGTGAAGTTGTGAGTTTGTGTTGACAGATAGAAATTCATAACAGCTTATTCGATGAGGTTGCAGTTGTTACGTACTCCTAGCAGAATACGTATATAAATTTAAAATAACTTGTTTTAGTTCATTTTATCATTGCCTGTATATGTACACACATTGTGTTTTGGTAAATTGTCGTATGGTGTGGCAGCGTCAGTGCAGACGAGCGCGGTTGCGTTGCACACGTCTAGTACCTGATTGATACGGGAAAGCTGGACCTGTTCAGTTTGGGAGTTCCAGATGTCACTTTTATTTAGTTAGATAAGTGTTTATTTTCTGCAATTAAACAGGTGGCATTGTACTTATATATTTTGTAAGTAACTATTATCTGTAATTTGCATTCTTGTGTGTTTTGAGAACAAGTGGTTGTTCAATTAGTTTTAAATATTAAAAAGTCCTTAGTTTCCATCCCTCATCCTGGGATGAGGCAGACGGGAGGTGAGAATGTGGGTGGCGCCAGAGCGAGAGTTCAGTAGCTGATACGGGACCAGGAGAGTAACATGTGGGAGATAAGTCTTTACATTCATTTTGTGCCATATTTTATTTGTTATATTTAGTGATATGACAATACTTTCATTTGTTGTATAAGTTAACTTGATCATCTGTGTTTTTATATTATACTGTCTTGAATATATATCTATATAATATTTTGTATCTATTCTTCAGTCCTAAAGGAAGAGTTTTATTTATGTGCTCATTACTTATCAAGGGGTTATACTGGTGACGCGCTTTAGAGAGCAGCAGTGGTATCCCTAGACGTAATTAAAGCTTGGCTGCTGTAGGGTCACGAGCCGTAACGAACGATAGGTAACAAAGAGTTATGGGGGCCCGTCCGGGATATATGGTTCCCACTTAACCTTAATTATGCTAATCTAACCTTGCCTTCCTAGGTACCATTGTGTCAAGTGTCTGTGTGTTTCTTAAGAACTATTCCATGTGCCAAGCAAGTTTTCCTGTGTGTCAAGTAACAACGTTTCACGATTTTGAGGTAAGTCATCCTATATATTTTGTTTGTGCAGTGAGGCCAAGCGAATTTTCAGTGTGGTGACAATTTTACAGTGAAGTGTAGTGCAGTGCCATTGTTTTTAATTATTGTTGTGAATCAAGTGCCAAGTGTTAGTAACGATGGAGGAGAAAGTTGCAGCGTTGGTGGCTCACCCAGACTTTGAAAGGATTCAGAGCCTTAAAAAGACTGAGTTAATACAAATGGCAAATCAGTTGGATTTGACCGCCAACAATAGAATGGTTAAAGCCCAAATATTGAAAGTCATTGTGACACATTTTGTTGAGAATGGAGAGTTAGAGGAAGAAATTCTAGAAGAGTTAAAAGAGGAGTCGAGTGATCAGATGACGTTAAAGCGTCTTGAGTTAGAAGCTCAAATAGCCAATGCTAAGCTTGAAGCTCAAAAAGAACAGAGAATATTAGAGGCTGAAGCTCGTCAAAGAAAAATTGAAGCTCAACAGCAACAGCAAATATTAGAGGCTGAAGCTCAGCAGAGGGAGCTTGAGACTAGACGTTTAGAAATTGAGGCACAGTTGCAAATAGAAGCCACAAAAAGGCAACAATTAGAGATTCAACAACAAATGGCTGACACTAACTTCAGGCTTGAAACACAGCGTATGGCAGCTGGGCATGGAAATACTAGTAATGTTTCAATAAATAGTGATAATAATCCCATCAGGACGCATAAGAATATAGAGTTACCAAAGTTCAATGAGGAGGATCCTGAGGTTTTCTTTGCACATTTTTATAAAATTGCCATCAGTATGAACTGGCCAAGGGATCAGTGGGTAGCCATTATGCAGTCTCAATTTAAGGGGCGTAGTCAGGAGGTTTTCACATCCCTACCTGACGCTCATAGCTTTGATTATGAATTTGTAAAGAAAAGCATCTTAAATGCGTACCAAATAAATCCAGAGGCACACAGGCAAAAGTTTAGAAACCTAAGGAGGACAAGTGATCAGACAATAGCAGATTTTACTCGTCAGAAGACGAAATTTTGCAACAGATGGTTAAAGTCACTTTCAGTCACTGACTTTGATGCTCTAAAGAATCTTCTTATAATGGAAGAAGTATTGTCATGTCTCCCAGACCAGTTGTCTACTTTTATGGCAGAACAAAAGAATGTAACAGACATTTATGAGCTGTCAAAGCTCGCGGATGAGCATGAGTTGTTGACTAAGGCCCAGTTTACGGCCACTTCACCTAAGTCTAGTCGTAGAGTAAATTATAATGCTCACCGAACTCCTTATCAGAATCCATCCCGTCCTAGTACTCCAGTTACTCCCACGAGCTCTTCTCTTACAAAACCTAATCCTGCTACTTCATTGTCAGGAATGTCAAATAATAATAAGGTTATTTCTAAACCTACAGTTGGTTCTACCAGTGTGTCCACTGTAAGGTCCTGTTCCCATTGTAAGAGAAAAGGCCATGGAATTCATTCATGTTTTATATTGCACCCTGAGTTACGACCAACTGGTCTCATTTATTGCAGAGGTGTGCAAAATAAACTTACTAATAAACATGTAACTGTAAACCCCAATTGGGTGAAACAGTATTCACCATATATGTCTTCAGGTGAAGTTTTGTGTATTAATGGGAAGTGGAAGCCAGTGGTTATCCTTCGTGATACAGGTGCTTCCCAAACCATAATTTCATCCAGTATTCTTTCTGATGTTGAAAAGAGAGAGACAGGAAAGTTTGTTGTTCTTCAGAGTGTTGCAGGATGTAAAACTGTACCTCTAATAGACATTAATTTCAGATCCACCATTACACCACGTTTATGCACTGTGGGTGTTAGTACACAGTTGCCCATCCCAGGTGTGGATGTTATATTGGGTAATGATGTGGCCATAAATCATGTTGTGGGTGAAATTGATCCCCGTTTGTGTAAACAGCCAGTTGCAGACCATGTTTATTCTGCCTGTGCTGAAGTTAGTTCTATGAATGAACCTGTTGTAGAAGATGGTTTTGTCCATTCTACCTGTGCTGATGTCAGTACTAATATAAATCCAGTTGTCAGTTCTGATGTTACTCAAGCATTTGTTCCAGTAACCAGTACCCCTTCAGTGGAGAAGTGGGATGTGGTTGTTCCAGATTCCTGTGTGGCCGATTTAGTTGTTGAGAGTAAGCCTGATACTATGACTCTGCTTTATTCCAATAAATTGGGAAAGGATGTCCATGTACCATTGTCTTGCCCGCTCACTACGAACGTTGTGCCAGGAGTTGAGAGAAACTTAAAAGCCACGACTCTGTATTCCAGCCAAGTGAATGGTTTAGGACAAGATGTTGGGTTGGCAGAAGTATTCCCGCTCACTCCAAGTTTAGAATCAGTTGTCGAGAGTAAGTCCGTTGTAGAGGCCCCGCCTCACCCTAGTCAAGGTGATATAATAGGGGAGGAGGTCAAACTACCTGTTACTTGCCCGCTCGTTTCAGATTCCCTTCATTTAAGTGCTTTGAGTAGAACTGACCCTAAGATTTCAGAGAGAAGCAAGGAGACAGTCTGTACTGTAGATCCAGTTTTGGAGAGTGTGGGAAAGCAGCCAGAGGATCAGCTTCTGTTGAGTAGATGGAGACCCATTGAGCCTCCCTCTTCAGTTGTCTGTGAGGATGTGACCCAGCTTGGTAGTGATATTATTGATTGTGAGCAGACAGTACTCCAAGCAGCTCCAGGAGTCATGGGAGGAAATTTTGGTAAAATCATTAAGAGTGGTAAAGTAGCATTTGGATCTAAGTTGCAGAGTTGTGATTCTTATTCTATGTGGAGTAAGTATTTCTCATTGGGTACATTGAGTCAGAGTGTGTGTAGGATGTTGAAATCTACTTTTATTCTGCAGGAGCCATTTTCTTGTGAAGTAATGGACTGTGGGACATCTTTGTCAAGCCTTGTGGTTGAGCAGAGAGAGTTTACTCAAGTAGGTTGTGCACCCAGCAGTTCTGAGGAAGTGGTGAGTTATGCTAGAGCAGTGTCTCTATTTTCAGATCCCGTAAATTTTGATGCACGAGTGATAAAAGTGTATGTTCCACTCAAGTGTGGTGTTGACTTTCAGAGTCATATTGGAGTTGACTTTCAGAGTCATATTGTGGGTGAAGGATTAAATCATACTGGGGAGCAGATGTTTGAGGCTCCAGGTGTGCAATTCAAGTTGGGGGATAAGGTTATCCTCCCTAGAGGTAATCATTGTGAAGGGTTTCAGATTGTCCTTGGGTGTTTCCCAGGAAATCTGCTGTTCATCTTCAAGATGTTAAGACCCTTAAACCTCTTGGTTGATTGGTTGTCATCAGACGTAAATCACTTGGGAAGTGATGGTGAGGGTTGTAAAGTTTTCGGCATGTTTTATTTAGTCTTTTGGAAGACTAGACGGTTGATGAAAGTGTGTGTTGTGTTCAAGTTCACCATCAGGGGGTGTGAACTTGTCTTGAGAGTTATGATTGAGATATGGTGCCTAGGCATATGCCTGTTTTCTTTCACTGATCGTTATGACAGAGTTATGAGGCAATTGATTTCTGTGTTCCTTATGGATCATCTGAGTCAGTTCGATCAGGTAGTCTTTGCACTTATCTTGGGTTGTATTTCTTGGTTTGAAGGTCAAAGTTTTGCTAAGTCGGTGTCTTGTGTTTCAGAAGGTTCTATGAATGGGAAAGTCTTATGCATAATTGTGAGGTTTAATGCTAATTTCTCTAATTTTAGTATCCATTGGGCGAGAGTATGTGTTCCACAGAGGATCAAGAGTGATGAAGAGCAGATGTCTGTGTCAGAGAATACCCAGGAGAAGTCCCAAATCTACTCAACATCCAGTCAGCTTCAATTTAGCAGTTCAACTCCAGAAAAAGGGAGAAATGGAAAATGGAGTCTGTCTTGGAAAAATTCACCATGTGGAAAAGGGATCAGATGGAAATACGGAACTGATCTTGGAGAAATGGTAGAAATATATGAAAAGCTAAATTGCCATGATAACTGTGTGAAAGCAGCTACCTTTATTGACAATTCTATTCATGCTAATAATGATAATGTTGTAGGTAGGAGTGTGAAATATGATCTGCAACAAAGTGAAATAAATGAGATAGTACCTTGGAGAGATAAATTTGCATACTCCAGTGACACATATGTAGAACATAGTCATAAGACTGAAATTTCTGAGTTTCCTGTAAGACTATATTTGGAGTGTTTTCATTTTTATCCAGAAATGTGTTCTTATTACTTTTACATGTTTGGTGTAATTAATACCATAAATCTCAAGTGTCATACATTTTACTTTGAAAAAATGCCATTGATCTTCAATCTATTGCATTTTTTTTCTTGGAGGTGGAAGTGTTACGTACTCCTAGCAGAATACGTATATAAATTTAAAATAACTTGTTTTAGTTTATTTTATCATTGCCTGTATATGTACACACATTGTGTTTTGGTAAATTGTCGTATGGTGTGGCAGCGTCAGTGCAGACGAGCGCGGTTGCGTTGCACACGTCTAGTACCTGATTGATACGGGAAAGCTGGACCTGTTCAGTTTGGGAGTTCCAGATGTCACTTTTATTTAGTTAGATAAGTGTTTATTTTCTGCAATTAAACAGGTGGCATTGTACTTATATATTTTGTAAGTAACTATTATCTGTAATTTGCATTCTTGTGTGTTTTGAGAACAAGTGGTTGTTCAATTAGTTTTAAATATTAAAAAGTCCTTAGTTTCCATCCCTCATCCTGGGATGAGGCAGACGGGAGGTGAGAATGTGGGTGGCGCCAGAGCGAGAGTTCAGTAGCTGATACGGGACCAGGAGAGTAACATGTGGGAGATAAGTCTTTACATTCATTTTGTGCCATATTTTATTTGTTATATTTAGTGATATGACAATACTTTCATTTGTTGTATAAGTTAACTTGATCATCTGTGTTTTTATATTATACTGTCTTGAATATATATCTATATAATATTTTGTATCTATTCTTCAGTCCTAAAGGAAGAGTTTTATTTATGTGCTCATTACTTATCAAGGGGTTATACTGGTGACGCGCTTTAGAGAGCAGCAGTGGTATCCCTAGACGTAATTAAAGCTTGGCTGCTGTAGGGTCACGAGCCGTAACGAACGATAGGTAACAGCAGTCCAGTGAGGCAGTTTCATGAATGAATATTGGAGAATTTAGGCAAACTGACGTGTGTGTGTGTGTGTGTGTGTGTTTAAAGGTATGTATTATTTAATATTTAATATTTAGTGTGGTGTGTGTGTGTGTCCAAATGAGTTTGTGAATGGTAAACAAGCAATCCAATACCTAATATGTGCTAATCTAGGCCTCGTTTTGTATACATATATATATGTGTTTACTAGGGAATGAAAATCCGGTTTGTTTTATTCTAAGTTTTTTCAACAATAAATAGTACATACGCGAACGAACGGTTCGGCTGGGTAAGTATAGCGTTGTGGCGGCCATTTTCTCTGTTAGGCGGGGGTTGGGGGAAGGGGGGTGTTGGTCTCTGGTAATTGTGGTATAGGGGTAGTTATATTTGGGCCTCGGTTGGGGGGTAGGGTGTTGGTAGGGGGGTGGGGGCCCAGGGAGCAGCAGAGGGGGGACCTGAGGGAGAGGCATGGAGTTGCAAGTAAATCATTAAGATATTAATTTGTGGAGATAGGTTATATAAGGAAAGATGTTTAGGAAGGAATAAGAAAAGTGTTTGGAACTGATGAAAGTATATGAGTTATAGTGATTCATGTTAGAAGAAAGATATGTGCTTTAAAAGGTGAAGAGATTTGTAAAGGACTTTATCTGCTTAATAATATATTAATTAACGGTAAATGACCATTGGAGATAGATATTCAACAGCATAATGAGTGGACAAGTTTTAGCAGGAAGGCCGGCACAGAGAGAGAGAATGGACCGATAAATAGTTAGACATTTTTTCTCGAATGGTATACTCTAATAATCATAGGTACATATTTCAGAGCGCGACATTCGTGCGCGCGCGCGCGCACACACACATATACACACATACTCACACACACACACACACACACACACACACACACACACACACACACACACACACACACACACACACACACACACACACACACACACACACACACACACACACACATATATATATATACAAACATACATACAGTCTCGACAGTCAAATTGCAGAAACTGACACAATTATGACAAGGATCACTCATATTGGATATATACACACACAGATAAATTCACGTGGATAAGTCACTCCAATTACACGTATGTACACACACAGACAACATATTTCAGTGAGTGTGGCCCATAGTATACATTAATACTCACACATGGCAGCCCATTCACTATTAATTGGTGTACATATTCATTCACACACATGTTTATGTGTCACTTTCTTATAAAATACACACACACTGAAAGGAATCTTTGAGAACATTATATACCACATATGTCAGACCAATCCTGAAGTATGCAGCTCCAGCATGGAGTCCACATCTAGTCAAGCATAAGACTAAACTGGAAAAGGTTCAAAGGTTTGCCACCAGACTAGAACCCGAGCTAAGAGGTATGAGCTACGAGGAGAGACTACGGAAATTAAACCTCACTTCGTTGGAAGACAGAAGAGTTAAGGGGGACATGATCACCACATTCAAGATTCTCATGGGAATCGATAAGGTAGATGAAGGTAGGCTATTTAACACAAGGGGCACACGTACTAGGGGACACAGGTGGAAACTGAGTGCCCAAATGAGACACAGAGATATTAGAAAGAACTTTTTTAGTGTCAGAGTAGTTGACAAATGGAATGCATTAGGAAGTGATGTGGTGGAGGCTGACTCCATACACAGTTTCAAGTGTAGATATGATAGAGCCTAATAGGCTCAGGAACTAGTACTCCTGTTGATTGACGGTTGAGAGGCGGGACCAAAGAGCCAGAGCTCAACCCCCGCAAGCACAATAAGGTGAGTACAATTAGGTGAGTACACACAAACTCATTGTTAATTTTCCCTGGAACACAACCCGACAAACCGTTTAACAACCAGGTACCCATTCACTGCTTCGTGAAGATAATCGTTAAGTTAAGGATTGGTGCCTAGTCAATCCGCTCTTCCCCTGCCAGCCAGGATATGAACCCAGGCGAAATCGCTTGCGAAGCGCGAGGTGAGTGCCTTACCACTGATCCACAGGGACTGCCCAAATATGAATGCCATCAGCAGCACTAGCAGTTGGTGTTACCAGGCAGGTTACCCATCCAATTACTAACCAAATTGAAAGTTGCTTAACTTGGCTAATGGGACGAGAAGCAGTGTCCTTTAAGTGGTAGTATGGCCGTTGTTATTGTATACAAGTGGTAACCAATAACTTGTGAGTGAGTGAGTGAGTGATGATAATGGTAACTGCGGCGGAGGATACTCACACATACCAGCCAATTCTCCATTAATGATAGTTCTTATAGTCAAACAAACCAACCAAAAGTGGACTATTGCACCAACATGGAAATGTTTGGATGCCATTGATCTCGCACAAATCGCTTATAAATGCCACCCGCCGCTATTTATAAAACCTAAACAATCCTCTTCTAATCACGAATGACTACTCTTAGGCCTTGGATTATGTTCACTTAGGCTTCATTGAGTCAATACATATAACTTCTTAGAGTCAGGGGACAGGCAGACAGGCAGTCTATATATACATGTTAGGCTTATAAAGTGGTCTCCAACACCCACCCCACAAGGTTAAACTAACCCTCACTCACCAGGATGCTAGTAGCTCACTAACTCCTGGATACCTATTTACTGCTAGGTGAACAGGTGCATTGGGTGATAGGAAACGCTACCAACAATTACAGCCCTGCCCGACCGCGATTCGAACCCTGGAATCCCTTATTGAGAGTCGAGAAGGAACACATCATTCATGTTACATATATGTGTACTCACCTATTTGTGCCAGGAGGATCGAGCATTAATCTTAGAGTCTGCCTTTAAGCCATCAGTTGTTTATAGCAATAACTCTTGGCCTATTTCCTAACTTAACCTAGCCTAGCCTATACCCTACCCTAACCTATAACCTACCACAATCTAAAACCAAACCTAATATAACCTAACCTAATCTAAACCTAACCTAGCCTACACCTAAACCCAATCTACCTAACTTACCTAACTAAGCTAACCTAACCAAACCTAACCTAACTAACCTAACCTAACTAACCTAACCTAACCTAACCTAACTAACCTAACCTAACTAATCTAACCTAACCTAACTAACATAACCTAACCTAACCTAACCTAACCTAACCAAACCTAACCTAACTAACCTAACCTAACCTAACCTATCCTAACTTAACTAACCTAACCTAAACCTAACCAAACCTAACCTAACTAACCTAACCTAACCTAACCTAACCTAAGCCTAACCTAACCTAACTTAACCAAACCTAACCTAACCAAACTTAACCTAACTTAACCTAACCTAACCAAACCTAACCTAACTAACCTAACCTAACCTAACTAACCTAACCTAAACCTAACCAAACCTAACCTAACTAACCTAACCAAACTTAACCTAACCTAACCAAACTTAACCTAGCCTAACCAAACTTAACCTAACCTAGGGGCTGGTCCCAAACCTGCACACAGAAATAACATCACATGAGACCAGAAGACATGGCAGGATGTGCAGAATACCCCCGTTGAAAAACAGAGGTGCAACTGGTACTCTGAGAGAGAACTCTATCAACATCAGAGGTCCGAGACTGTTCAACACGCTTCCACTACACATAAGGGGCATAACTGGCCGACCCCTCACAGTGTTCAAGAGAGAACTGGATAAGCACCTCCAAAGGATACCTGATCAACCAGGCTGTGACTCATACGTCAGGCTGCGAGCAGCCGCGTCCAACAGCCTGGTTGATCAGTCCGGCAACCAGGAAGCCTGGTCGACGACCGGGCCGCGGGGACGCTAAGCCCCGGAAGCACCTCAAGGTAAGGAAACCTAACCTAACCTAACCAAACCTAACCTAACTAACCTAACCTAACCTAACTAACCTAACCTAAACCTAACCAAACCTAACCTAACTAACCTAACCAAACTTAACCTAACCTAACCAAACTTAACCTAACCTAACCAAACTTAACCTAACCTAACCTAACCTAATCTAACCTAACCAAACCTAACCTAACCAAACTTAACCTAACCTAACCTAACCTAACCTAACCAAACTTAACCTAACCTAACCTAACCAACACCCACCTCACAAGATCGAACACCTAAACTGACCCTGACTGACCCTCACCTGGATGCAAACCTACATGAAGCTCACAACTCCTGGATACCTGTTTACTGCTAGGAGAACAGAGGCATTAGGTGATAGGAAACGCTACCAATAATTTCAGTCCTGCCTGGCCGGGTTTCGATCCAGGAATCCCCGATCGTTAGTCTAGAAGGAACACATACATGTTTCATATTTCTGTGTACTCACCTATTTGTACTTGCAGGACTGAGCATCAGTTTTTGAACGCTGACAATATAGCCGTCGGTTGTTTAAAGCAATGACTCCTGGTCTATTTTCCTGTCATATCAACTTTTAAAATTATGAATGGAGTTTGCATCTACAACTGTGGCTTTTTGTAAGTTTGTTCTCACCTAGTTGTATTCACCTAGTTGTGTTTGCTAGGTTTGATATTCAGATCTTTGGTCCCACCTCTCAACCATCAATCAATTGCTCAAGTAGTTTTCCAGTAGTTATGTAACTCATAACTCTCAGCTCTGTTGGAAAAAAGGCTGGGGCTGCATATTAAATTATTTGTCTCGCATAGGTTGAAAAAAAGGTTCATTCTTCTTTACACGTTAGAAATGTTACTTTGAACATGTTCTATCCAAGTCGGATAGAACATATTCTTAATCCGGATAGACCTGCGTTCGAGCCTGTCGAAACGGTTGCAATTACAGGGCACATATTGTCCTCTCCTGTAGCAGCATCAGGTTCGATAGATTCTCTGGACAGCCGATGATTGACCTTCTGGCAGTTCTCACGTTGACAAATTTAAAACTGTTTTTTTGATAAAAAAAAACGGCACATTCCTTAGATGTTTAAATTTTTTATCTCTGTCCGTGTATGTGTCTTGAGTTGAGTTTTGATTCCTTGTGTTTCTTGATTCCTTGTGTTTCTTGATTCCGTGTGTGTCTTGAATCCGTTTGTGACTTGATTCCTTGTGTTTCTTGATTCCGTGTGTGCCTTGATTCCTTGTGTGTCTTGATTCCTTGTGTTTCTTGATTCAGTGTGTGTTTTGATTCCGTGTGTGTCTTGATTCCGTCTGTGCCTTGATTCCTTGTGTTTCTTGATTCCGTGTGTCTTGATTCCTTGTGTTTCTTGATTCCGTGTGTGTCTTGATTCCGTGTGTGTCTTGATTCCGTGTGTGTCTTGATTCCGTCTGTGCCTTGGTTCCTTGTGTTTCTTGATTCCGTGTGTGTCTTGATTCCTTGTGTTTCTTGATTCCGTGTGTGTCTTGATTCCGTTTGTGTCTTGATTCCTTGTGTTTCTTGATTCCGTGTGTGTCTTGATTCCGTTTGTGTCTTGATTCCTTGTGTTTCTTGATTCCGTGTGTGTCTTGATTCCGTCTGTGCCTTGATTCCTTGTGTTTCTTGATTCCGTGTGTGTCTTGATTCCTTGTGTGTCTTGATTCCGTCTGTGCCTTGATTCCTTGTGTTTCTTGATTCCGAATGTGTCTTGGTTCCGTGTGTGTCTTGATTCCGTGTGTGTCTTGATTCCGTCTGTGCCTTGATTCCTTGTGTTTCTTGATTCCGTGTGTGTCTTGATTCCGTTTGTGTCTTGATTCCTTGTGTTTCTTGATTCCGTGTGTGCCTTGATTCCTTGTGTTTCTTGATTCCGTGTGTGTCTTGATTCCGTGTGTTTCTTGATTCCGTGTGTGTCTTGATTCCGTGTGTGTCTTGATTCCGTGTGTGTCTTGATTCCGTGTGTGTCCTGATTCCTTGTGTTTCTTGATTCCTTGTGTTTCTTGATTCCGTGTGTGTCTTGATTCCGTCTGTTCCTCTATTCCTTGTGTTTCTTGATTCCGTGAGTGTCTTGATTCCTTCTGTGTCTTGATTCCGTCTGTGCCTTGATTCCGTGTGTTTCTTGATTCCGTGTGTGTCTTGATTCCGTGTGTGTCTTGATTCCGTCTGTGCCTTGATTCCTTGTGTTTCTTGATTCCGTGTGTGTCTTGATTCCGTGTGTGTCCTGATTCCTTGTGTTTCTTGATTCCTTGTGTTTCTTGATTCCGTGTGTGTCTTGATTCCGTCTGTTCCTCTATTCCTTGTGTTTCTTGATTCCGTGAGTGTCTTGATTCCTTGTGTGTCTTGATTCCGTCTGTGCCTTGATTCCGTGTGTTTCTTGATTCCGTGTGTGTCTTGATTCCGTGTGTGTCTTGATTCCGTCTGTGCCTTGATTCCTTGTGTTTCTTGATTCCGTGTGTGTCTTGATTCCGTTTGTGTCTTGATTCCTTGTGTCTCTTGATTCCGTGTGTGCCCTGATTCCTTGTGTTTCTTGATTCCGTGTGTGTCTTGATTCCGTTTGTGTCTTGATTCCTTGTGTCTCTTGATTCCGTGTGTGCCTTGATTTCTTGTGTTTCTTGATTCCTTGTGTGTCTTGATTCCGTGTGTTTCTTGATTCCGTGTGTGTCTTGATTCCGTGTGTGTCTTGATTCCGTGTGTGTCTTGATTCCGTGTGGGTCCTGATTCCTTGTGTTTCTTGATTCCTTGTGTTTCTTGATTCCGTGTTTGTCTTGATTCCGTCTGTGCCTTGATTCCTTATGTGTCTTGATTTCGTGTGTGTCTCCTGAGTGTGTCTTGTTTCCGCGTGTGTCTTGATTCCGTATGTTCCCGTGTCCGTCAGAGTCTTAGGTTAGTCTTAGGTTAGGTTAGGTTAGGTTAGTTAGTGTCCGTGTCAATGTCTATGTCATTGTCCCCGGGGTTTTGAGTCCAGGATGCCATTTGTGTCCCCTCAAATTGCCTCCCTTATCTCCACCTTGGGATCGTGTCAGTGTCCATGTGTGTCTTGATTCCGTGTGTGTCTTGATTCCGTGTGTGTCTTGAGTCCGCGTGTGTCTTGAGTCCGTGTGTGTCTTGAGTCCGTGTGTGTCTTGAGTCCGTGTGTGTCTTGATTCCGCGTGTGTCTTGAGTCCGTGTGTGTCTTTAGTCCGTGTGTGTCTTGAGTCCGCGTGTGTCTTGAGTCCGTGTGTGTCTTGATTCCGCGTGTGTCTTGAGTCCGCGTGTGTCTTGATTCCGTGTGTGTCTTGAGTCCGCGTGTGTCTTGAGTCCGTGTGTGTCTTGAGTCTGCGTGTGTCTTGAGTCCGTGTGTGTCTTGATTCCGCGTGTGTCTTGAGTCCTGTGTGTCCGGGTGTCTTTGGGGTTTTGGGTCCAGGAAGCTATTTGTGTCGACCCAAATTGCCTCCCTTCTCCCCACCTGAAATCCAGGTGAATTGAAAGACCTGCCCGAGGTCAGTGGATCCAGGTAATCCGTCCGTGGGCCTTCGGATTTCAACCCTTCCCCACATTCCAAGGGGTCAGTCAATCAATCTTCAGCTATCCAGAGAATCTATCGAAACTGATGCTCCTACAGGAGGGGACACACAGATAAATCTGTGCCCTGTACTTGCAACCGTTCCGACAGGCTCGAACGCAGGTCTATCCGGATTAAGAACATGTTCTATCCGACTAGGCCACGCTGGAGTTGCCTTCTGAATCAAATTTTGCACTTGTATTTATATCTCGTAGTAAGGTTAGTTAGTGTCTATTTATCAACATTTGCAATGATTGACGTGTGAAGTTGTGAGTTTGTGTTGACAGATAGAAATTCATAACAGCTTATTCGATGAGGTTGCAGTCCAGTGAGGCAGTTTCATGAATGAATATTGGAGAATTTAGGCAAACTGACGTGTGTGTGTGTGTGTGTGTGTGTGTGTGTGTGTGTGTGTGTGTGTGTGTGTGTGTGTGTGTGTGTGTGTGTGTGTGTGTGTGTGTGTGTGTGTGTTTAAAGGTATGTATTATTTAATATTTAGTGTGGTGTGTGTGTGTGTCCAAATGAGTTTGTGAATGGTAAACAAGCAATCCAATACCTAATATGTGCTAATCTAGGCCTCGTTTTGTATACATATATATATGTGTTTACTAGGGAATGAAAATCCGGTTTGTTTTATTCTAAGTTTTTTCAACAATAAATAGTACATACGCGAACGAACGGTTCGGCTGGGTAAGTATAGCGTTGTGGCGGCCATTTTCTCTGTTAGGCTGGGGTTGGGGGAAGGGGGGGGTTGGTCTCTGGTAATTGTGGTATAGGGGTAGTTATATTTGGGCCTCGGTTGGGGGGTAGGGTGTTGGTAGGGGGGTGGGGGCCCAGGGAGCAGCAGAGGGGGGACCTGAGGGAGAGGCATGGAGTTGCTAGTTAATCATTAAGATATTAATTTGTGGAGATAGGTTATATAAGGAAAGATGTTTAGGAAGGAATAAGAAAAGTGTTTGGAACTGATGAAAGTATATGAGTTATTGTGATTCATGTTAGAAGAAAGATATGTGCTTTAAAAGGTGAAGAGATTTGTAAAGGACTTTATCTGCTTAATAATATATTAATTAACGGTAAATGACCATTGGAGATAGATATTCAACAGCATAATGAGTGGACAAGTTTTAGCAGGAAGGCCGGCACAGAGAGAGAATGGACCGATAAATAGTTAGACATTTTTTCTCGAATGGTATACTCTAATAATCATAGGTACATATTTCAGAGCGCGACATTCGTGTCGCGAACACATATACACACACACTCACACACACACACACACACACACACAAACACACACACACACACACACACACCACACACACACACACACACACACACACACACACACACACACACACACACACACACACACACACACACACACACACACACACACACACACACACACACCACACACACACACACACACACACACACACACACACACACACACACACACACACACACACACACACACACACACACACACACACACACACACACACACACACATATATATATATACAAACATACATACAGTCTCGACAGTCAAATTGCAGAAACTGTCACAATTATGACAAGGATCACTCATATTGGATATATACACACACAGATAAATTCACGTGGATAAGTCACTCCAATTACACGTATGTACACACACAGACAACATATTTCAGTGAGTGTGGCCCATAGTATACATTAATACTCACACATGGCAGGCCATTCACTATTAATTGGTGTACATATTCATTCACACACATGTTTATGTGTCTCTTTCTTATAAAATACACACACACTGAAAGGAATCTTTGAGAACATTATATACCACATATGTCAGACCAATCCTGAAGTATGCAGCTCCAGCATGGAGTCCACATCTAGTCAAGCATAAGACTAAACTGGAAAAGGTTCAAAGGTTTGCCACCAGACTAGAACCCGAGCTAAGAGGTATGAGCTACGAGGAGAGACTACTGGAATTAAACCTCACTTCGTTGGAAGACAGAAGAGTTAAGGGGGACATGATCACCACATTCAAGATTCTCATGGGAATCGATAAGGTAGATGAAGGTAGGCTATTTAACACAAGTGGCACATGTACTAGGGGACACAGGTGGAAACTGAGTGCCCAAATGAGACACAGAGATATTAGAAAGAACTTTTTTAGTGTCAGAGTAGTTGACAAATGGAATGCATTAGGAAGTGATGTGGTGGAGGCTGACTCCATACACAGTTTCAAGTGTAGATATGATAGAACCCATTAGGCTCAGGAACTAGTACTCCTGTTGATTGACGGTTGAGAGGCGGGACCAAAGAGCCAGAGCTCAACCCCCGCAAGCACAATAAGGTGAGTACAATTAGGTGAGTACCCACAAACTCATTGTTAATTTTCCCTGGAACACAACCCGACAAACCGTTTAACAACCAGGTACCCATTCACTGCTTCGTGAAGATAATCGTTAAGTTAAGGATTGGTGCCTAGTCAATCCGCTCTTCCCCTGCCAGCCAGGATATGAACCCAGGCGAAATCGCTTGAGAAGCGCGAGGTGAGTGCCTTACCACTGATCCACAGGGACTGCCCAAATATGAATGCCATCAGCAGCACTAGCAGTTGGTGTTACCAGGCAGGTTACCCATCCAATTACTAACCAAATTGAAAGTTGCTTAACTTGGCTAATGGGACGAGAAGCAGTGTCCTTTAAGTGGTAGTATGGCCGTTGTTATTGAATACAAGTGGTAACCAATAACTTGTGAGTGAGTGAGTGAGTGAGTGATGATAATGGTAACTGCGGCGGAGGATACTCACACATACCAGCCAATTCTCCATTAATGATAGTTCTTATAGTCAAACAAACCAACCAAAAGTGGACTATTGCACCAACATGGAAATGTTTGGATGCCATTGATCTCGCACAAGTCGCTTATAAATGCCACCCGCCGCTATTTATAAAACCTAAACAATCCTCTTCTAAGCACGAATGACTACTCTTAGGCCTTGGATTATGTTCACTTAGGCTTCATTGAGTCAATACATATAACTTCTTTGAGTCGGGGGACAGGCAGACAGGCAGTCTATATATACATGTTAGGCTTATAAAGTGGTCTCCAACACCCACCCCACAAGGTTAAACTAACCCTCACTCACCAGGATGCTAGTAGCTCACTAACTCCTGGATACCTATTTACTGCTAGGTGAACAGGTGCATTGGGTGATAGGAAACGCTACCAACAATTACAGCCCTGCCCGACCGCGATTCGAACCCTGGAATCCCTTATTGAGAGTCGAGAAGGAACACATCATTCATGTTACATATATGTGTACTCACCTATTTGTGCCAGGGGGATCGAGCATTAATCTTAGAGTCTGCCTTTAAGCCGTCAGTTGTTTATAGCAATAACTCTTGGCCTATTTCCTAACTTAACATAGCCTAACCTATACCCTACCCTAACCTATAACCTACCACAATCTAAAACCAAACCTAATATAACCTAACCTAATCTAAACCTAACCTAGCCTACACCTAAACCCAATCTTCCTAACTTACCTAACTAAGCTAACCTAACCAAACCTAACCTAACTAACCTAACCTAACTAACCTAACCTAACCTAACCTAACTAACCTAACCTAACTAATCTAACCTAACCTAACTAACGTAACCTAACCTAACCTAACCTAACCTAACCAAACTTAACCTAACTAACCTAACCTAACCTAACCTATCCTAACTTAACTAACCTAACCTAAACCTAACCAAGCCTAACCTAACTAACCTAACCTAACCTAACCTAACCTAAACCTAACCTAACCTAACCAAACCTAACCTAACTAACCTAACCTAACCTAACTAACCTAACCTAAACCTAACCAAACCTAACCTAACTAACCTAACCAAACTTAACCTAACCTAACCAAACTTAACCTAACCTAACCAAACTTAACCTAACCTAGGGGCTGGTCCCAAACCTGCACACAGAAATAACATCACATGAGACCAGAAGACATGGCAGGATGTGCAGAATACCCCCGTTGAAAAACAGAGGTGCAACTGGTACTCTGAGAGAGAACTCTATCAACATCAGAGGTCCGAGACTGTTCAACACGCTTCCACTACACATAAGGGGCATAACTGGCCGGCCCCTCACAGTGTTCAAGAGAGAACTGGATAAGCACCTCCAAAGGATACCTGATCAACCAGGCTGTGACTCATACGTCAGGCTGCGAGCAGCCGCGTCCAACAGCCTGGTTGATCAGTCCGGCAACCAGGAGGCCTGGTCGACGACCGGGCCGCGGGGACGCTAAGCCCCGGAAGCACCTCAAGGTAAGGTAACCTAACCTAACCTAACCAAACATAACCTAACTAACCTAACCTAACCTAACTAACCTAACCTAAACCTAACCAAAGACAGAAAGACACACACACAACAAAAGAGGAGACAGAACAAAATTAAGGCAAGGAGAGAGAAGACAGAACAGAAACAACAGAGAGAGGAGAGAAATGAGAAATCATTGAAGAGAAGGGGAAGAGAAACACAAGATAAGAAAAAGATACAAGAAAAATATACAAGATAAAAATGACATAAATGAATACCACAAATATAAAAAGTAAAGGAAGAGAGAAGCTAGAAGAGACAGGAAACGAGAGGTGTTAGAAGAGAGGAGGAAAGGAGAGATTAAAAGACAAGAAAAACAGGAGAGAAACGTAAAAGAAATAAAAAAAAAGGGACATTTGTGAGGAGAGAAAATAAAGAGACCAGAGAAGACCATATATCAAGAGTGTGAAGATAAAGACTTATATATTTTCTTAGTAGACATCCTCTGGCTCTTGTTGCTCCTCTTGTATACGAATTGTACTTGCAAGTTTTCCCTGAAAAGATATTAGCAAAATTAATATTTAATTATTTATTTATATAAATTACACACACACAAACTTTATATATATATATATATATATATATATATATATATATATATATATATATATATATATATATATATATATATATATATATATTTATATATATATTTATATATATATATATATATGTCGTACCTAGTAGCCAGAACGCACTTCTCAGCCTACTATGCAAGGCCCGATTTGCCTAATAAGCCAAGTTTTCCTGAATTAATATATTTTCTCGTATTTTTTTCTTATGAAGTGATAAAGCTACCCATTTCATTATGTATGATGTCAATTTTTTTTTATTGGAGTTAAAATTAACGTAGATATATGACCGAACCTAACCAACCCTACCTAACCTAACCTAACCTATCTTTATAGGTTAGGTTAAGTTGTGTAGCCGAAAAAGTTAGGGTAGGTTAGGTTAGGTAGGTTAGGTAGTCGAAAAACAATTAATTCGTGAAAACTCGGCTTATTAGGCAAATTGGGCCCTGCATAGTAGGCTGAGAAGTGCGTTCTGGCTACTAGGTACGACATATATATATATATATATATATATATATATATATATATATATATATATATATATATATATATATATATATATATATATATATATATATATATATATATATAGACCAGAGACCAATTATATATATATATATATATATATATATATATATATATATATATATATATATATATATATATATATATATATATATATATATATATATATATATATATATATATATATATATATATATATATATATATATATATATATATATATATATATATATATATATATATATATATATATATATATATATATAAAGTTTGTGTGTGTGTAATTTATATAAATAAATAATTCATGTTTCTACATGTTAAACAAGCTACGAGGATGAGGGAAGGGGATGTTCCCTCCATGCTGGATATTATATTTACCAGGAAAGAGAAAGATATATTTATCATTCAGTACCTCCCTCCTTTGGTACCTCCCTTTTCCTCCTTTCAGTACCTCCCTCCTTTTACCCAAGTGACATGGTCACTTGGGTAAAAGTGACCATGTCTTTTTGGGAATAAAGTATGCAATGCATTATAATCTGGAAGAAAATGAGCTTGAAGCAGTTGAAAAACCTGACTTGTGGAGAGGTCATTATGGCGAACTCAGATATTTCCTTAAGGAATTTGACAAACACTTGCTGTTAGGACATGAAGTAAATGAGATGTATGTCAAGTTTTGTGAAATATATGATAATGGCACAACAAAATTTATACTAAAGCAGAGATGCAGAACTAGGAAAAGGGGAAAAATTGCCCAAACATACAAGCAATACAAAGATGCGAGAAACAACAATAGCAGTAAGGAGAGGGGCAGAAAGACTATGACTTTCGGTCATATTCAACAACACAAATATACATACACACACATACATTATTGGAAAAAATTGGAATTGGAATATTGGAAAAAATAATTAAAACTAAATGGGTAGAACACCTGGAGAGAAATTATATAATTTCAGACAGACAGTATGGTTTTCGATTTGGAAGATCCTGTGTATCGAATTTACTCAGTTTCTATGATCGAGCAACAGATATATTACAGGAAAGAGATGGTTGGGTTGACTGCATCTATCTGGACCTAAAAAAGGCATTCGACAGAGTTCCACATAGAGAGGTTGTTCTGGAAACTGGAAAATATTGGAGGGGTGACAGGTAAGCTTCTAACATGGATGAAAAATTTTCTGACTGATAGAAAAATGAGGGCAGTAATCAGAGGCAATGTATCGGACTGGAGAAATGTCACAAGTGGAGTACCACAGGGTTCAGTTCTTGCACCAGTGATGTTTATTGTCTACATAAATGATCTACCAGTTGGTATACAGAATTACATGAACATGTTTGCTGATGATGCTAAGATAATAGGAAGGATAAGAAATTTAGATGATTGTCATGCCCTTCAAGAAAACCTGGATAAAGTAAGTATATGGAGCACCACTTGGCAAATGGAATTTAATGTTAATAAATGCCATGTTATGGAATGTGGAACAGGAGAACATAGACCCCACACAACTTATATATTATGTGAGAAATCTTTAAAGAATTCTGATAAAGAAAGAGATCTAGGGGTGGTTCTAGATAGAAAACTATCACCTGAGGACCACATAAAGAATATTGTGCGAGGAGCCTATGTTACGCTTTCTAACTTTAGAATTGCGTTTAAATACATGGATGGTGATATACTAAAGAAATTGTTCATGACTTTTGTTACGCCAAAGCTAGAATATGCAGCTGTTGTGTGGTGCCCAACAACAGAAGTTGGCCTATATCTTAAGAAGCACATCAACAAACTGGAAAAGGTGCAAAGACATGCTTCTAAGTGGCTCCCAGAACTGAAGGGCAAGAGCTACGAGGAGAGGTTAGAGGCATTAAATATGCCAAAACTAAAAGACAGAAGAAAGAGGTGATATGATCACTACATACAAAATAGTAACAGGAATTGATAAAATCGACAGGGAAGATTTCCTGAGACCTGGAACTTCAAGAACAGGAGGTCATAGATTGAAACTAGCTTAACACAGATGCTAAAGAAATATAAGAAAATTCACTTTCGCAAATAGAGTGGTAGACGGTTGGAACAAGTTAGGTGAGAAGGTGGTGGAGGCCAAGACCATCAGTAGTTTCAAAGCGTTATATGACAAAGAGTGCTGGGAAGACGGTCTCATCCTGTAACTACACTTAGGTAATTACACACACACTATATATATATAAATATAACTGAAAACTCACACCCCAGAAGTGACTCGAACCCATACTCCCAGGAGCAACGCAACTGGTATGTACAAGACGCCTTAATCCACTTGACCATCACGACCGGACAAAATGAGGTGATAGCCGAGGCTATTTGAACCACCCCACCGCCGGCACTCGGATAGTAATCTTGGGCATAGCATTTTACCAAATCACCTCATTCTTTGGGGCACACGTGAGGAACACAAATGCGAACAAGCCTGAATGGTCCCCAGGACAATATGCAACTGAAAACTCACACCCCAGAAGTGACTCGAACTTTGCTATGCCCAAGGTTACTATCCATCACATAGTGACGGAGGGTGTGCGAATAATTTTGTTGACAGAGTTTACTTTTGGTCAGGTCTACATCAGCAGATAATGAGAATTCCCAGAGATACTTGTAACCGACTCTAAGCCGAGCAGTAGTAACATCTAGAAGTCTGCTGATTTTATTGGATGATCCATAGATGTGTGGCTCCTCTTGCATGATAGTATGATTGTTATGTAAATTGGTGGGCTTGCTATGGGGGGAACTGGTACTATTAAGGGGTAGGGGTAGTTAGAAGACAGAGTTATCAAATATGGGAGAGCTATAAGGCCCGGCCCCCAAAATAAACTATCCACAGTAATAATAACTTGCTACTAGACCATGTCAGACTAAGGGTTGATCAATGCACTCCCACACAGGAAGAAGGGATACTCTGTTCTAATTTACTTATTTATTAACCCCTTAACAACCCCCCATATACACTCACACCAATAACAATAATAATAATTACTTTACCACACTATCTTACGTTAAAAGCCTTGGTCCACATAAGCAGGATACAAGGTTTACACTAAGAACAAGCTAGGGTAAAGTACTACTGGATAAGCACTGAAGCTGGATACAGCTTAGGGTAGTGAGACCACGTGGTACCCTAATACCAAAACACAACACTGAGGGGTACCCAAAACACTGGCAAATACTACCCCCAGGTCTCACCAATCGTTACTACCAGAGTAGGCACACTTAAACACACAGTACTTAACTTAATGGTACAGGAACTTAAGGTAAGGGAAATAAGTAAGAGGAGAAGGGAGGAGAGTAGGGGTGCAGCCACAGAGTAGGTCTCGTCCCCACGAACGCCAGCCAGAAGAAGAACGCTCCCAGCGACCAGCTCAGGCCTCCCGCATTGTGGTGGTGCCGGGAGGAGCCTAATTGATCATGCAGCTAAGCACATTAAAAATCTTCTCCTATGCAACATATTGTTACTTTACAAATGATTAGAAAGTATTAGTAAACATAGTTGGTGCCTATGTTATTATTTAATAATCAACCCCCAAGCTCAGTCTTTAAATGCTCTTTGAGAAACAAAAATAGTCTTACGTCTGGCAGGGAAGATACAAACAAAGACACATCGACTTGCGTTTTGCTAATCTAACGTAGCTTATTTAGTTCAATTTTGACCTCTGGTTTCCACTGAGGAACCCAGGGTCGTAACACTCCTCCCCCCTTCAGAGAAAAAAAAAGTGACTACTAGAATAGTAGTCATATTTTTTTTTTTTTGTAAGAGTATACAGAGAATAAAAAGGTAAATCTATGACAAATAAAAATCAATCAAAACCAACAATTTCTCTGCAAGAAAAGTACAAAGGAATTCTCTGAGAGAAAAAAAACACATACACAAAAAAACAGGGAAGTAAATAAATTGGACACGGAATATTTAATGTCACAGGAGAACCTAAAAAAAAATAACTAAAGCATGACAGTTGGTAAATGGCTTCCTGTGGCTCAGAAGAATGTTATTCAGGCAACCGGGACAGAGCGTCGGCTATCACGTTGAGCCTGCCCGGTAGGTGGGTAATGGAAAGATTGAAGTCCTGTAGGTACAATACCCACCTGAGGATGCGTTTATTCTTCCCCTTCATCTGAGTGAGGAAGACAAGTGGGTTATGGTCCGTGTACACTTCCACTATATTACCTGTGAGGTATACTTCGAACTTTTTACATGTTAACACTAGCGCCAATGCCTCTTTTTCTACCACTGAATAATTGCGTTGCACCTTGTCAAATTTCACAGAGTAATAATATAGTGGGTATTCCACCTGATCATCCCCAGTTTGCAACAACACTGCACCAGCACCCGAGTCAGACGCGTCAACATGAATTTTAAACGGTCGGTCGAACATTGGACTAGAAAGCACTGGGGCGGACGCTAAGATCAATTTCAAATTTTTAAATGCCTCTGCACAGTCTGATGACCACTTAAATTTAACGGCTTTCTGCAACAAGTCAGTGAGAGGAGTGGCAACACTGGAAAAGTTCTGACAAAAGCGTCGATAGTACGCACACATACCGATAAATCTTTGAACGTCCTTTTTAGACTTTAGCACTGGATACTCCAGAATGGCACTGATTTTATCTTGCCAAGGTAACACTTTTCCTTGGCCCACTTCATAACCGAGGTTGGTCACTGTGCCTTGGCCAAAATGACACTTTTTTGCATTTAAGGTAAGATTTGCCTTTTTCAAGATTGCGAACAACTGGCGTAACCTAGCTATGTGGTCAGCCCAATTACTGTCAAAGAGCACGATATCATCTAAATACGCCCGACAATTTGGCACATTAGCGAGCAAAGAGTTCATTAGCCTCTGGAACGTGGCAGGGGCATTACGCAAGCCGAACGGTAACACTTGATACTCAAAAACACCCTCGGGTGTCACGAACGCAGTTAGTTTTTTGGCACGTTCAGTGAGCAGGATTTGATAATACCCCCTCGAGAGGTCGAATTTCGAGACGTACTTGGCATTTCCCAGCTCGTCGATGCAGTCCTCGAGGAGGGGCAGCGGATAGGCATCCACAATGGTCACCTTGTTGAGCTGCCGATAGTCTGTGCATAATCGCCAGGAGCCGTCTGGTTTGGGGAACAAAAGGCAGGGCAAGCACCAAGAGCCCTGGCTCGGCCGGATGAGGCCGTGCTGGAGCAAGAAGTCGACCTCCTTCCGTACGATGGCCTTCTTTTCTGGACTCATCCGATAGGGTTGAAGGCGAATGGGGGTGTAGTCCATCAACTCGACATCATGGCAAATTGCATCAGTCTGGGTCGGGACCTCCCCGAACAGACTGGAGAATTCATCAACCAACCACATATTCTTTATGTGGTCCTCAGGTGATAGTTTTCTATCTAGAACCACCCCTAGATCTCTTTCTTTATCAGAATTCTTTAAAGATTTCTCACATAATATATAAGTTGTGTGGGGTCTATGTTCTCCTGTTCCACATTCCATAACATGGCATTTATTAACATTAAATTCCATTTGCCAAGTGGTGCTCCATATACTTACTTTATCCAGGTTTTCTTGAAGGGCATGACAATCATCTAAATTTCTTATCCTTCCTATTATCTTAGCATCATCAGCAAACATGTTCATGTAATTCTGTATACCAACTGGTAGATCATTTATGTAGACAATAAACATCACTGGTGCAAGAACTGAACCCTGTGGTACTCCACTTGTGACATTTCTCCAGTCCGATACATTGCCTCTGATTACTGCCCTCATTTTTCTATCAGTCAGAAAATTTTTCATCCATGTTAGAAGCTTACCTGTCACCCCTCCAATATTTTCCAGTTTCCAGAACAACCTCTCTATGTGGAACTCTGTCGAATGCCTTTTTTAGGTCCAGATAGATGCAGTCAACCCAAACATCTCTTTCCTGTAATATATCTGTTGCTCGATCATAGAAACTGAGTAAATTCGATACACAGGATCTTCCAAATCGAAAACCATACTGTCTGTCTGAAATTATATAATTTCTCTCCAGGTGTTCTACCCATTTAGTTTTAATTATTTTTTCCAATATTCCAATTCCAATTTTTTCCAATAATGTATGTGTGTGTATGTATATTTGTGTTGTTGAATATGACCGAAAGTCATAGTCTTTCTGCCCCTCTCCTTACTGCTATTGTTGTTTCTCGCATCTTTGTATTGCTTGTATGTTTGGGCAATTTTTCCACTTTTCCTAGTTCTGCATCTCTGCTTTAGTATAAATTTTGTTGTGGCATTATCATATATTTCACAAAACTTGACATACATCTCATTTACTTCATGTCCTAACAGCAAGTGTTTGTCAAATTCCTTAAGGAAATATCTGAGTTCGCCATAATGACCTCTCCACAAGTCAGGTTTTTCAACTGCTTCAAGCTCATTTTCTTCCAGATTATAATGCATTGCATACTTTATTCCCAAAAAGACATGGTCACTTTTACCCAAGTGACCATGTCACTTGGGTAAAAGGAGGGAGGTACTGAAAGGAGGAAAAGGGAGGTACCAAAGGAGGGAGGTACTGAATGATAAATATATCTTTCTCTTTCCTGGTAAATATAATATCCAGCATGGAGGGAACATCCCCTTCCCTCATCCTCGTAGCTTGTTTAACATGTAGAAACATGAATTATTTATTTATATAAATTACACACACACAAACTTTATATATATATATATATATATATATATATATATATATATATATATATATATATATATATATATATATATATATATATATATATATATATATATATATATATATAATTGGTCTCTGGTATATATATATATATATATATATATATATATATATATATATATATATATATATATATATGTCGTACCTAGTAGCCAGAACGCACTTCTCAGCCTACTATGCAGGGCCCAATTTGCCTAATAAGCCGAGTTTTCACGAATTAATTGTTTTTCGACTACCTAACCTACCTAACCTAACCTACCCTAACTTTTTCGGCTACACAACTTAACCTAACCTATAAAGATAGGTTAGGTTAGGTTAGGTAGGGTTGGTTAGGTTCGGTCATATATCTACGTTAATTTTAACTCCAATAAAAAAAAATTGACATCATACATAATGAAATGGGTAGCTTTATCACTTCATAAGAAAAAAATACGAGAAAATATATTAATTCAGGAAAACTTGGCTTATTAGGCAAATCGGGCCTTGCATAGTAGGCTGAGAAGTGCGTTCTGGCTACTAGGTACGACATATATATATATATATATATAAATATATATATAAATATATATATATATATATATATATATATTATATATATATATATATATATATATATATATATATATATATATATATATATATATATATATATATAAAGTTTGTGTGTGTGTAATTTATATAAATAAATAATTAAATATTAATTTTGCTAATATCTTTTCAGGGAAAACTTGCAAGTACAATTCGTATACAAGAGGAGCAACAAGAGCCAGAGGATGTCTACTAAGAAAATATATAAGTCTTTATCTTCACACTCTTGATATATGGTCTTCTCTGGTCTCTTTATTTTCTCTCCTCACAAATGTCCCTTTTTTTTTATTTCTTTTACGTTTCTCTCCTGTTTTTCTTGTCTTTTAATCTCTCCTTTCCTCCTCTCTTCTAACACCTCTCGTTTCCTGTCTCTTCTAGCTTCTCTCTTCCTTTACTTTTTATATTTGTGGTATTCATTTATGTCATTTTTATCTTGTATATTTTTCTTGTATCTTTTTCTTATCTTGTGTTTCTCTTCCCCTTCTCTTCAATGATTTCTCATTTCTCTCCTCTCTCTGTTGTTTCTGTTCTGTCTTCTCTCTCCTTGCCTTAATTTTGTTCTGTCTCCTCTTTTGTTGTGTGTGTGTCTTTCTGTCTTTGGTTAGGTTTAGGTTAGGTTAGTTAGGTTAGGTTAGGTTAGTTAGGTTATGTTTGGTTAGGTTAGGTTAGGTTACCTTACCTTGAGGTGCTTCCGGGGCTTAGCGTCCCCGCGGCCCGGTCGTCGACCAGGCCTCCTGGTTGCCGGACTGATCAACCAGGCTGTTGGACGCGGCTGCTCGCAGCCTGACGTATGAGTCACAGCCTGGTTGATCAGGTATCCTTTGGAGGTGCTTATCCAGTTCTCTCTTGAACACTGTGAGGGGCCGGCCAGTTATGCCCCTTATGTGTAGTGGAAGCGTGTTGAACAGTCTCGGACCTCTGATGTTGATAGAGTTCTCTCTCAGAGTACCAGTTGCACCTCTGTTTTTCAACGGGGGTATTCTGCACATCCTGCCATGTCTTCTGGTCTCATGTGATGTTATTTCTGTGTGCAGGTTTGGGACCAGCCCCTAGGTTAGGTTAAGTTTGGTTAGGTTAGGTTAAGTTTGGTTAGGTTAGGTTAAGTTTGGTTAGGTTAGTTAGGTTAGGTTTGGTTAGGTTTAGGTTAGGTTAGTTAGGTTAGGTTAGGTTAGTTAGGTTAGGTTTGGTTAGGTTAGGTTAGGTTTAGGTTAGGTTAGGTTAGGTTAGGTTAGTTAGGTTAGGCTTGGTTAGGTTTAGGTTAGGTTAGTTAAGTTAGGATAGGTTAGGTTAGGTTAGGTTAGTTAGGTTAAGTTTGGTTAGGTTAGGTTAGGTTAGGTTAGGTTACGTTAGTTAGGTTAGGTTAGATTAGTTAGGTTAGGTTAGTTAGGTTAGGTTAGGTTAGGTTAGTTAGGTTAGGTTAGTTAGGTTAGGTTTGGTTAGGTTAGCTTAGTTAGGTAAGTTAGGAAGATTGGGTTTAGGTGTAGGCTAGGTTAGGTTTAGATTAGGTTAGGTTATATTAGGTTTGGTTTTAGATTGTGGTAGGTTATAGGTTAGGGTAGGGTATAGGTTAGGCTATGTTAAGTTAGGAAATAGGCCAAGAGTTATTGCTATAAACAACTGACGGCTTAAAGGCAGACTCTAAGATTAATGCTCGATCCTCCTGGCACAAATAGGTGAGTACACATATATGTAACATGAATGATGTGTTCCTTCTCGACTCTCAATAAGGGATTCCAGGGTTCGAATCGCGGTCGGGCAGGGCTGTAATTGTTGGTAGCGTTTCCTATCACCCAATGCACCTGTTCACCTAGCAGTAAATAGGTATCCAGGAGTTAGTGAGCTACTAGCATCCTGGTGAGTGAGGGTTAGTTTAACCTTGTGGGGTGGGTGTTGGAGACCACTTTATAAGCCTAACATGTATATATAGACTGCCTGTCTGCCTGTCCCCCGACTCAAAGAAGTTATATGTATTGACTCAATGAAGCCTAAGTGAACATAATCCAAGGCCTAAGAGTAGTCATTCGTGCTTAGAAGAGGATTGTTTAGGTTTTATAAATAGCGGCGGGTGGCATTTATAAGCGACTTGTGCGAGATCAATGGCATCCAAACATTTCCATGTTGGTGCAATAGTCCACTTTTGGTTGGTTTGTTTGACTATAAGAACTATCATTAATGGAGAATTGGCTGGTATGTGTGAGTATCCTCCGCCGCAGTTACCATTATCATCACTCACTCACTCACTCACTCACAAGTTATTGGTTACCACTTGTATTCAATAACAACGGCCATACTACCACTTAAAGGACACTGCTTCTCGTCCCATTAGCCAAGTTAAGCAACTTTCAATTTGGTTAGTAATTGGATGGGTAACCTGCCTGGTAACACCAACTGCTAGTGCTGCTGATGGCATTCATATTTGGGCAGTCCCTGTGGATCAGTGGTAAGGCACTCACCTCGCGCTTCTCAAGCGATTTCGCCTGGGTTCATATCCTGGCTGGCAGGGGAAGAGCGGATTGACTAGGCACCAATCCTTAACTTAACGATTATCTTCACGAAGCAGTGAATGGGTACCTGGTTGTTAAACGGTTTGTCGGGTTGTGTTCCAGGGAAAATTAACAATGAGTTTGTAGGTACTCACCTAATTGTACTCACCTTATTGTGCTTGCGGGGGTTGAGCTCTGGCTCTTTGGTCCCGCCTCTCAACCGTCAATCAACAGGAGTACTAGTTCCTGAGCCTAATGGGTTCTATCATATCTACACTTGAAACTGTGTATGGAGTCAGCCTCCACCACATCACTTCCTAATGCATTCCATTTGTCAACTACTCTGACACTAAAAAAGTTCTTTCTAATATCTCTGTGTCTCATTTGGGCACTCAGTTTCCACCTGTGTCCCCTAGTACATGTGCCACTTGTGTTAAATAGCCTACCTTCATCTACCTTATCGATTCCCATGAGAATGTTGAATGTGGTGATCATGTCCCCCTTAACTCTTCTGTCTTCCAACGAAGTGAGGTTTAATTCCAGTAGTCTCTCCTCGTAGCTCATACCTCTTAGCTCGGGTTCTAGTCTGGTGGCAAACCTTTGAACCTTTTCCAGTTTAGTCTTATGCTTGACTAGATGTGGACTCCATGCTGGAGCTGCATACTTCAGGATTGGTCTGACATATGTGGTATATAATGTTCTCAAAGATTCCTTTCAGTGTGTGTGTATTTTATAAGAAAGAGACACATAAACATGTGTGTGAATGAATATGTACACCAATTAATAGTGAATGGCCTGCCATGTGTGAGTATTAATGTATACTATGGGCCACACTCACTGAAATATGTTGTCTGTGTGTGTACATACGTGTAATTGGAGTGACTTATCCACGTGAATTTATCTGTGTGTGTATATATCCAATATGAGTGATCCTTGTCATAATTGTGACAGTTTCTGCAATTTGACTGTCGAGACTGTATGTATGTTTGTATATATATATGTGTGTGTGTGTGTGTGTGTGTGTGTGTGTGTGTGTGTGTGTGTGTGTGTGTGTGTGTGTGTGTGTGTGTGTGTGTGTGTGTGTGTGTGTGTGTGTGTGTGTGTGTGTGTGTGTGTGTGTGTGTGTGTGTGTGTGTGTGTGTGTGTGTGTGTGTGTGTGTGTGTGTGTGTGTGTGTGTGTGTGTGTGTGTGTGTGTGTGTGTGTGTGTGGTGTGTGTGTGTGTGTGTGTGTGTTTGTGTGTGTGTGTGTGTGTGTGTGTGAGTGTGTGTGTATATGTGTTCGCGACACGAATGTCGCGCTCTGAAATATGTACCTATGATTATTAGAGTATACCATTCGAGAAAAAATGTCTAACTATTTATCGGTCCATTCTCTCTCTGTGCCGGCCTTCCTGCTAAAACTTGTCCACTCATTATGCTGTTGAATATCTATCTCCAATGGTCATTTACCGTTAATTAATATATTATTAAGCAGATAAAGTCCTTTACAAATCTCTTCACCTTTTAAAGCACATATCTTTCTTCTAACATGAATCACAATAACTCATATACTTTCATCAGTTCCAAACACTTTTCTTATTCCTTCCTAAACATCTTTCCTTATATAACATATCTCCACAAATTAATATCTTAATGATTAACTAGCAACTCCATGCCTCTCCCTCAGGTCCCCCCTCTGCTGCTCCCTGGGCCCCCACCCCCCTACCAACACCCTACCCCCCAACCGAGGCCCAAATATAACTACCCCTATACCACAATTACCAGAGACCAACCCCCCCCTTCCCCCAACCCCAGCCTAACAGAGAAAATGGCCGCCACAACGCTATACTTACCCAGCCGAACCGTTCGTTCGCGTATGTACTATTTATTGTTGAAAAAACTTAGAATAAAACAAACCGGATTTTTATTCCCTAGTAAACACATATATATATGTATACAAAACGAGGCCTAGATTAGCACATATTAGGTATTGGATTGCTTGTTTACCATTCACAAACTCATTTGGACACACACACACACCACACTAAATATTAAATAATACATACCTTTAAACACACACACACACACACACACACACACACACACACACACACACACACACACACACACACACACACACACACACACACACGTCAGTTTGCCTAAATTCTCCAATATTCATTCATGAAACTGCCTCACTGGACTGCAACCTCATCGAATAAGCTGTTATGAATTTCTATCTGTCAACACAAACTCACAACTTCACACGTCAATCATTGCAAATGTTGATAAATAGACACTAACTAACCTTACTACGAGATATAAATACAAGTGCAAAATTTGATTCAGAAGGCAACTCCAGCGTGGCCTAGTCGGATAGAACATGTTCTTAATCCGGATAGACCTGCGTTCGAGCCTGTCGGAACGGTTGCAAGTACAGGGCACAGATTTATCTGTGTGTCCCCTCCTGTAGGAGCATCAGTTTCGATAGATTCTCTGGATAGCTGAAGATTGATTGACTGACCCCTTGGAATGTGGGGAAGGGTTGAAATCCGAAGGCCCACGGACGGATACCTGGATCCACTGACCTCGGGCAGGTCTTTCAATTCACCTGGATTTCAGGTGGGGAGAAGGGAGGCAATTTGGGTCGACACAAATAGCTTCCTGGACCCAAAACCCCAAAGACACCCGGACACACAGGACTCAAGACACACGCGGAATCAAGACACACACGGACTCAAGACACACGCAGACTCAAGACACACACGGACTCAAGACACACGCGGACTCAAGACACACACGGAATCAAGACACACGCGGACTCAAGACACACGCGGAATCAAGACACACACGGACTCAAGACACACGCGGACTCAAGACACACACGGACTAAAGACACACACGGACTCAAGACACACGCGGAATCAAGACACACACGGACTCAAGACACACACGGACTCAAGACACACACGGACTCAAGACACACGCGGACTCAAGACACACACGGAATCAAGACACACACGGAATCAAGACACAAATGGACACTGACACGATCCCAAGGTGGAGATAAGGGAGGCAATTTGAGGGCACACAAATGGCATCCTGGACTCAAAACCCCGGGGACAATGACATAGACATTGACACGGACACTAACTAACCTAACCTAACCTAACCTAAGACTAACCTAAGACTCTGACGGACACGGGAACATACGGAATCAAGACACACGCGGAAACAAGACACACTCAGGAGACACACACGAAATCAAGACACATAAGGAATCAAGGCACAGACGGAATCAAGACAAACACGGAATCAAGAAACACAAGGAATCAAGAAACACAAGGAATCAGGACCCACACGGAATCAAGACACACACGGAATCAAGACACACACGGAATCAAGACACACACGGAATCAAGAAACACACGGAATCAAGACACACAAGGAATCAAGAAACACAAGAAATCAAGGCACACACGGAATCAAGAGACACAAGGAATCAAGACACAAACGGAATCAAGACACACACGGAATCAAGAAACACAAGGAATCAGGGCACACACGGAATCAAGAGACACAAGGAATCAAGACACAAACGGAATCAAGACACACACGGAATCAAGAAACACAAGGAATCAAGGCACAGACGGAATCAAGACACACACGGAATCAAGACACACACGGAATCAAGAAACACACGGAATCAAGGCACAGACGGAATCAAGACACACAAGGAATCAAGACACTCACGGAATCAAGAAACACAAGGAATAGAGGAACAGACGGAATCAAGACACACACGGAATCAAGAAACACAAGGAATCAAGAAACACAAGGAATCAGGACACACACGGAATCAAGACACACACGGAATCAAGAAACACAAGGAATCAAGGCACAGACGGAATCAAGACACACACGGAATCAAGACACACACGGAATCAAGAAACACACGGAATCAAGGCACAGACGGAATCAAGACACACAAGGAATCAAGACACTCACGGAATCAAGAAACACAAGGAATAGAGGAACAGACGGAATCAAGACACACACGGAATCAAGAAACACAAGGAATCAAGAAACACAAGGAATCAGGACACACACGGAATCAAGACACACACGGAATCAAGACACACACGGAATCAAGACACACACGGAATCAAGAAACACACGGAATTAAGACACACACGGAATCAAGAAACACAAGGAATCAAGGCACACACGGAATCAAGAAACACAAGGAATCAAGACACAAACGGAATCAAGACACACACGGAATCAAGAAACACAAGGAATCAAGGCACAGACGGAATCAAGACACACACGGAATCAAGACACACACGGAACCAAGACACATTCGGAATCAAGAAACACAAGGAATCAAGGCACAGACGGAATCAAGACACACAAGGAATCAAGACACACACGGAATCAAGAAACACAAGGAATCAAGGCACAGACGGAATCAAGACACACACGGAATCAAGAAACACAAGGAATCAAGACACAAACGGAATCAAGACACACACGGAATCAAGAAACTACAAGGAATCAAGACACAAACGGAATCAAGACACACACGGAATCAAGAAACACAAGGAATCAAGACACACACGGAATCAAGAAACACAAGGAACCAAGGCACAGACGGAATCAAGACACACACGGAATCAAGACACACACGGAATCAAGACACACACGGAATCAAGAAACACAAGGAATCAAGACACACGGAATCAAGAAACACAAGGAATCAAGGCACAGACGGAATCAAGACACACACGGAATCAAGACACACACTGAATCAAGAAACACAAGGAATCAAGACACACAAGGAATCAAGGCACACACGGAATCAAGAAACACAAGGAATCAAGTCACAAACGGATTCAAGACACACACGGAATCAAGAAACACAAGGAATCAAGAAACACAAGGAATCAAAACTCAACTCAAGACACATACACGGACAGAGATAAAAAATTTAAACATCTAAGGAATGTGCCGTTTTTTTTTATCAAAAAAACAGTTTTAAATTTGTCAACGTGAGAACTGCCAGAAGGTCAATCATCGGCTGTCCAGAGAATCTATCGAACCTGATGCTGCTACAGGAGAGGACAATATGTGCCCTGTAATTGCAACCGTTTCGACAGGCTCGAACGCAGGTCTATCCGGATTAAGAATATGTTCTATCCGACTTGGATAGAACATGTTCAAAGTAACATTTCTAACGTGTAAAGAAGAATGAACCTTTTTTTCAACCTATGCGAGACAAATAATTTAATATGCAGCCCCAGCCTTTTTTCCAACAGAGCTGAGAGTTATGAGTTACATAACTACTGGAAAACTACTTGAGCAATTGATTGATGGTTGAGAGGTGGGACCAAAGATCTGAATATCAAACCTAGCAAACACAACTAGGTGAATACAACTAGGTGAGAACAAACTTACAAAAAGCCACAGTTGTAGATGCAAACTCCATTCATAATTTTAAAAGTTGATATGACAGGAAAATAGACCAGGAGTCATTGCTTTAAACAACCGACGGCTATATTGTCAGCGTTCAAAAACTGATGCTCAGTCCTGCAAGTACAAATAGGTGAGTACACAGAAATATGAAACATGTATGTGTTCCTTCTAGACTAACGATCGGGGATTCCTGGATCGAAACCCGGCCAGGCAGGACTGAAATTATTGGTAGCGTTTCCTATCACCTAATGCCTCTGTTCTCCTAGCAGTAAACAGGTATCCAGGAGTTGTGAGCTTCATGTAGGTTTGCATCCAGGTGAGGGTCAGTCAGGGTCAGTTTAGGTGTTCGATCTTGTGAGGTGGGTGTTGGTTAGGTTAGGTTAGGTTAAGTTTGGTTAGGTTAGGTTAGGTTAGGTTAGGTTAAGTTTGGTTAGGTTAGGTTTGGTTAGGTTAGATTAGGTTAGGTTAGGTTAGGTTAAGTTTGGTTAGGTTAGGTTAAGTTTGGTTAGGTTAGGTTAAGTTTGGTTAGGTTAGTTAGGTTAGGTTTGGTTAGGTTTAGGTTAGGTTAGTTAGGTTAGGTTAGGTTAGTTAGGTTAGGTTTGGTTAGGTTAGGTTAGGTTTCCTTACCTTGAGGTGCTTCCGGGGCTTAGCGTCCCCGCGGCCCGGTCGTCGACCAGGCTTCCTGGTTGCCGGACTGATCAACCAGGCTGTTGGACGCGGCTGCTCGCAGCCTGACGTATGAGTCACAGCCTGGTTGATCAGGTATCCTTTGGAGGTGCTTATCCAGTTCTCTCTTGAACACTGTGAGGGGTCGGCCAGTTATGCCCCTTATGTGTAGTGGAAGCGTGTTGAACAGTCTCGGACCTCTGATGTTGATAGAGTTCTCTCTCAGAGTACCAGTTGCACCTCTGTTTTTCAACGGGGGTATTCTGCACATCCTGCCATGTCTTCTGGTCTCATGTGATGTTATTTCTGTGTGCAGGTTTGGGACCAGCCCCTAGGTTAGGTTAAGTTTGGTTAGGCTAGGTTAAGTTTGGTTAGGTTAGGTTAAGTTTGGTTAGGTTAGTTAGGTTAGGTTTGGTTAGGTTTAGGTTAGGTTAGTTAGGTTAGGTTAGGTTAGTTAGGTTAGGTTTGGTTAGGTTAGGTTAAGTTAGGTTAAGTTTGGTTAGGTTAGGTTTGGTTAAGTTAGGTTAGGTTAGGCTTAGGTTAGGTTAGGTTAGGTTAGGTTAGTTAGGTTAGGTTTGGTTAGGTTTAGGTTAGGTTAGTTAAGTTAGGATAGGTTAGGTTAGGTTAGGTTAGTTAGGTTAGGTTTGGTTAGGTTAGGTTAGGTTAGGTTAGGTTATGTTAGTTAGGTTAGGTTAGATTAGTTAGGTTAGGTTAGTTAGGTTAGGTTAGGTTAGGTTAGTTAGGTTAGGTTAGTTAGGTTAGGTTTGGTTAGGTTAGCTTAGTTAGGTAAGTTAGGTAGATTGGGTTTAGGTGTAGGCTAGGTTAGGTTTAGATTAGGTTAGGTTATATTAGGTTTGGTTTTAGATTGTGGTAGGTTATAGGTTAGGGTAGGGTATAGGCTAGGCTAGGTTAAGTTAGGAAATAGGCCAAGAGTTATTGCTATAAACAACTGACGGCTTAAAGGCAGACTCTAAGATTAATGCTCGATCCTCCTGGCACAAATAGGTGAGTACACATATATGTAACATGAATGATGTGTTCCTTCTCGACTCTCAATAAGGGATTCCAGGGTTCGAATCGCGGTCGGGCAGGGCTGTAATTGTTGGTAGCGTTTCCTATCACCCAATGCACCTGTTCACCTAGCAGTAAATAGGTATCCAGGAGTTAGTGAGCTACTAGCATCCTGGTGAGTGAGGGTTAGTTTAACCTTGTGGGGTGGGTGTTGGAGACCACTTTATAAGCCTAACATGTATATATAGACTGCCTGTCTGCCTGTCCCCTGACTCTAAGAAGTTATATGTATTGACTCAATGAAGCCTAAGTGAACATAATCCAAGGCCTAAGAGTAGTCATTCGTGATTAGAAGAGGATTGTTTAGGTTTTATAAATAGCGGCGGGTGGCATTTATAAGCGATTTGTGCGAGATCAATGGCATCCAAACATTTCCATGTTGGTGCAATAGTCCACTTTTGGTTGGTTTGTTTGACTATAAGAACTATCATTAATTGAGAATTGGCTGGTATGTGTGAGTATCCTCCGCCGCAGTTACCATTATCATCACTCACTCACTCACTCACAAGTTATTGGTTACCACTTGTATACAATAACAACGGCCATACTACCACTTAAAGGACACTGCTTCTCGTCCCATTAGCCAAGTTAAGCAACTTTCAATTTGGTTAGTAATTGGATGGGTAACCTGCCTGGTAACACCAACTGCTAGTGCTGCTGATGGCATTCATATTTGGGCAGTCCCTGTGGATCAGTGGTAAGGCACTCACCTCGCGCTTCGCAAGCGATTTCGCCTGGGTTCATATCCTGGCTGGCAGGGGAAGAGCGGATTGACTAGGCACCAATCCTTAACTTAACGATTATCTTCACGAAGCAGTGAATGGGTACCTGGTTGTTAAACGGTTTGTCGGGTTGTGTTCCAGGGAAAATTAACAATGAGTTTGTGTGTACTCACCTAATTGTACTCACCTTATTGTGCTTGCGGGGGTTGAGCTCTGGCTCTTTGGTCCCGCCTCTCAACCGTCAATCAACAGGAGTACTAGTTCCTGAGCCTATTAGGCTCTATCATATCTACACTTGAAACTGTGTATGGAGTCAGCCTCCACCACATCACTTCCTAATGCATTCCATTTGTCAACTACTCTGACACTAAAAAAGTTCTTTCTAATATCTCTGTGTCTCATTTGGGCACTCAGTTTCCACCTGTGTCCCCTAGTACGTGTGCCCCTTGTGTTAAATAGCCTACCTTCATCTACCTTATCGATTCCCATGAGAATCTTGAATGTGGTGATCATGTCCCCCTTAACTCTTCTGTCTTCCAACGAAGTGAGGTTTAATTTCCGTAGTCTCTCCTCGTAGCTCATACCTCTTAGCTCGGGTTCTAGTCTGGTGGCAAACCTTTGAACCTTTTCCAGTTTAGTCTTATGCTTGACTAGATGTGGACTCCATGCTGGAGCTGCATACTTCAGGATTGGTCTGACATATGTGGTATATAATGTTCTCAAAGATTCCTTTCAGTGTGTGTGTATTTTATAAGAAAGTGACACATAAACATGTGTGTGAATGAATATGTACACCAATTAATAGTGAATGGCCTGCCATGTGTGAGTATTAATGTATACTATGGGCCACACTCACTGAAATATGTTGTCTGTGTGTGTACATACGTGTAATTGGAGTGACTTATCCACGTGAATTTATCTGTGTGTGTATATATCCAATATGAGTGATCCTTGTCATAATTGTGTCAGTTTCTGCAATTTGACTGTCGAGACTGTATGTATGTTTGTATATATATATATGTGTGTGTGTGTGTGTGTGTGTGTGTGTGTGTGTGTGTGTGTGTGTGTGTGTGTGTGTGTGTGTGTGTGTGTGTGTGTGTGTGTGTGTGTGTGTGTGTGTGTGTGTGTGTGAGTATGTGTGTATATGTGTGTGTGCGCGCGCGCGCGCACGAATGTCGCGCTCTGAAATATGTACCTATGATTATTAGAGTATACCATTCGAGAAAAAATGTCTAACTATTTATCGGTCCATTCTCTCTCTCTGTGCCGGCCTTCCTGCTAAAACTTGTCCACTCATTATGCTGTTGAATATCTATCTCCAATGGTCATTTACCGTTAATTAATATATTATTAAGCAGATAAAGTCCTTTACAAATCTCTTCACCTTTTAAAGCACATATCTTTCTTCTAACATGAATCACTATAACTCATATACTTTCATCAGTTCCAAACACTTTTCTTATTCCTTCCTAAACATCTTTCCTTATATAACCTATCTCCACAAATTAATATCTTAATGATTTACTTGCAACTCCATGCCTCTCCCTCAGGTCCCCCCTCTGCTGCTCCCTGGGCCCCCACCCCCCTACCAACACCCTACCCCCCAACCGAGGCCCAAATATAACTACCCCTATACCACAATTACCAGAGACCAACACCCCCCTTCCCCCAACCCCCGCCTAACAGAGAAAATGGCCGCCACAACGCTATACTTACCCAGCCGAACCGTTCGTTCGCGTATGTACTATTTATTGTTGAAAAAACTTAGAATAAAACAAACCGGATTTTCATTCCCTAGTAAACACATATATATATGTATACAAAACGAGGCCTAGATTAGCACATATTAGGTATTGGATTGCTTGTTTACCATTCACAAACTCATTTGGACACACACACACACCACACTAAATATTAAATATTAAATAATACATACCTTTAAACACACACACACACACACACACACGTCAGTTTGCCTAAATTCTCCAATATTCATTCATGAAACTGCCTCACTGGACTGCTGTTACCTATCGTTCGTTACGGCTCGTGACCCTACAGCAGCCAAGCTTTAATTACGTCTAGGGATACCACTGCTGCTCTCTAAAGCGCGTCACCAGTATAACCCCTTGATAAGTAATGAGCACATAAATAAAACTCTTCCTTTAGGACTGAAGAATAGATACAAAATATTATATAGATATATATTCAAGACAGTATAATATAAAAACACAGATGATCAAGTTAACTTATACAACAAATGAAAGTATTGTCATATCACTAAATATAACAAATAAAATATGGCACAAAATGAATGTAAAGACTTATCTCCCACATGTTACTCTCCTGGTCCCGTATCAGCTACTGAACTCTCGCTCTGGCGCCACCCACATTCTCACCTCCCGTCTGCCTCATCCCAGGATGAGGGATGGAAACTAAGGACTTTTTAATATTTAAAACTAATTGAACAACCACTTGTTCTCAAAACACACAAGAATGCAAATTACAGATAATAGTTACTTACAAAATATATAAGTACAATGCCACCTGTTTAATTGCAGAAAATAAACACTTATCTAACTAAATAAAAGTGACATCTGGAACTCCCAAACTGAACAGGTCCAGCTTTCCCGTATCAATCAGGTACTAGACGTGTGCAACGCAACCGCGCTCGTCTGCACTGACGCTGCCACACCATACGACAATTTACCAAAACACAATGTGTGTACATATACAGGCAATGATAAAATAAACTAAAACAAGTTATTTTAAATTTATATACGTATTCTGCTAGGAGTACGTAACACTTCCACCTCCAAGAAAAAAAATGCAATAGATTGAAGATCAATGGCATTTTTTCAAAGTAAAATGTATGACACTTGAGATTTATGGTATTAATTACACCAAACATGTAAAAGTAATAAGAACACATTTCTGGATAAAAATGAAAACACTCCAAATATAGTCTTACAGGAAACTCAGAAATTTCAGTCTTATGACTATGTTCTACATATGTGTCACTGGAGTATGCAAATTTATCTCTCCAAGGTACTATCTCATTTATTTCACTTTGTTGCAGATCATATTTCACACTCCTACCTACAACATTATCATTATTAGCATGAATAGAATTGTCAATAAAGGTAGCTGCTTTCACACAGTTATCATGGCAATTTAGCTTTTCATATATTTCTACCATTTCTCCAAGATCAGTTCCGTATTTCCATCTGATCCCTTTTCCACATGGTGAATTTTTCCAAGACAGACTCCATTTTCCATTTCTCCCTTTTTCTGGAGTTGAACTGCTAAATTGAAGCTGACTGGATGTTGAGTAGATTTGGGACTTCTCCTGGGTATTCTCTGACACAGACATCTGCTCTTCATCACTCTTGATCCTCTGTGGAACACATTACTCTCGCCCAATGGATACTAAAATTAGAGAAATTAGCATTAAACCTCACAATTATGCATAAGACTTTCCCATTCATAGAACCTTCTGAAACACAAGACACCGACTTAGCAAAACTTTGACCTTCAAACCAAGAAATACAACCCAAGATAAGTGCAAAGACTACCTGATCGAACTGACTCAGATGATCCATAAGGAACACAGAAATCAATTGCCTCATAACTCTGTCATAACGATCAGTGAAAGAAAACAGGCATATGCCTAGGCACCATATCTCAATCATAACTCTCAAGACAAGTTCACACCCCCTGATGGTGAACTTGAACACAACACACACTTTCATCAACCGTCTAGTCTTCCAAAAGACTAAATAAAACATGCCGAAAACTTTACAACCCTCACCATCACTTCCCAAGTGATTTACGTCTGATGACAACCAATCAACCAAGAGGTTTAAGGGTCTTAACATCTTGAAGATGAACAGCAGATTTCCTGGGAAACACCCAAGGACAATCTGAAACCCTTCACAATGATTAACTCTAGGGAGGATAACCTTATCCCCCAACTTGAATTGCACACCTGGAGCCTCAAACATCTGCTCCCCAGTATGATTTAATCCTTCACCCACAATATGACTCTGAAAGTCAACTCCAATATGACTCTGAAAGTCAACACCACACTTGAGTGGAACATACACTTTTATCACTCGTGCATCAAAATTTACGGGATCTGAAAATAGAGACACTGCTCTAGCATAACTCACCACTTCCTCAGAACTGCTGGGTGCACAACCTACTTGAGTAAACTCTCTCTGCTCAACCACAAGGCTTGACAAAGATGTCCCACAGTCCATTACTTCACAAGAAAATGGCTCCTGCAGAATAAAAGTAGATTTCAACATCCTACACACACTCTGACTCAATGTACCCAATGAGAAATACTTACTCCACATAGAATAAGAATCACAACTCTGCAACTTAGATCCAAATGCTACTTTACCACTCTTAATGATTTTACCAAAATTTCCTCCCATGACTCCTGGAGCTGCTTGGAGTACTGTCTGCTCACAATCAATAATATCACTACCAAGCTGGGTCACATCCTCACAGACAACTGAAGAGGGAGGCTCAATGGGTCTCCATCTACTCAACAGAAGCTGATCCTCTGGCTGCTTTCCCACACTCTCCAAAACTGGATCTACAGTACAGACTGTCTCCTTGCTTCTCTCTGAAATCTTAGGGTCAGTTCTACTCAAAGCACTTAAATGAAGGGAATCTGAAACGAGCGGGCAAGTAACAGGTAGTTTGACCTCCTCCCCTATTATATCACCTTGACTAGGGTGAGGCGGGGCCTCTACAACGGACTTACTCTCGACAACTGATTCTAAACTTGGAGTGAGCGGGAATACTTCTGCCAACCCAACATCTTGTCCTAAACCATTCACTTGGCTGGAATACAGAGTCGTGGCTTTTAAGTTTCTCTCAACTCCTGGCACAACGTTCGTAGTGAGCGGGCAAGACAATGGTACATGGACATCCTTTCCCAATTTATTGGAATAAAGCAGAGTCATAGTATCAGGCTTACTCTCAACAACTAAATCGGCCACACAGGAATCTGGAACAACCACATCCCACTTCTCCACTGAAGGGGTACTGGTTACTGGAACAAATGCTTGAGTAACATCAGAACTGACAACTGGATTTATATTAGTACTGACATCAGCACAGGTAGAATGGACAAAACCATCTTCTACAACAGGTTCATTCATAGAACTAACTTCAGCACAGGCAGAATAAACATGGTCTGCAACTGGCTGTTTACACAAACGGGGATCAATTTCACCCACAACATGATTTATGGCCACATCATTACCCAATATAACATCCACACCTGGGATGGGCAACTGTGTACTAACACCCACAGTGCATAAACGTGGTGTAATGGTGGATCTGAAATTAATGTCTATTAGAGGTACAGTTTTACATCCTGCAACACTCTGAAGAACAACAAACTTTCCTGTCTCTCTCTTTTCAACATCAGAAAGAATACTGGATGAAATTATGGTTTGGGAAGCACCTGTATCACGAAGGATAACCACTGGCTTCCACTTCCCATTAATACACAAAACTTCACCTGAAGACATATATGGTGAATACTGTTTCACCCAATTGGGGTTTACAGTTACATGTTTATTAGTAAGTTTATTTTGCACACCTCTGCAATAAATGAGACCAGTTGGTCGTAACTCAGGGTGCAATATAAAACATGAATGAATTCCATGGCCTTTTCTCTTACAATGGGAACAGGACCTTACAGTGGACACACTGGTAGAACCAACTGTAGGTTTAGAAATAACCTTATTATTATTTGACATTCCTGACAATGAAGTAGCAGGATTAGGTTTTGTAAGAGAAGAGCTCGTGGGAGTAACTGGAGTACTAGGACGGGATGGATTCTGATAAGGAGTTCGGTGAGCATTATAATTTACTCTACGACTAGACTTAGGTGAAGTGGCCGTAAACTGGGCCTTAGTCAACAACTCATGCTCATCCGCGAGCTTTGACAGCTCATAAATGTCTGTTACATTCTTTTGTTCTGCCATAAAAGTAGACAACTGGTCTGGGAGACATGACAATACTTCTTCCATTATAAGAAGATTCTTTAGAGCATCAAAGTCAGTGACTGAAAGTGACTTTAACCATCTGTTGCAAAATTTCGTCTTCTGACGAGTAAAATCTGCTATTGTCTGATCACTTGTCCTCCTTAGGTTTCTAAACTTTTGCCTGTGTGCCTCTGGATTTATTTGGTACGCATTTAAGATGCTTTTCTTTACAAATTCATAATCAAAGCTATGAGCGTCAGGTAGGGATGTGAAAACCTCCTGACTACGCCCCTTAAATTGAGACTGCATAATGGCTACCCACTGATCCCTTGGCCAGTTCATACTGATGGCAATTTTATAAAAATGTGCAAAGAAAACCTCAGGATCCTCCTCATTGAACTTTGGTAACTCTATATTCTTATGCGTCCTGATGGGATTATTATCACTATTTATTGAAACATTACTAGTATTTCCATGCCCAGCTGCCATACGCTGTGTTTCAAGCCTGAAGTTAGTGTCAGCCATTTGTTGTTGAATCTCTAATTGTTGCCTTTTTGTGGCTTCTATTTGCAACTGTGCCTCAATTTCTAAACGTCTAGTCTCAAGCTCCCTCTGCTGAGCTTCAGCCTCTAATATTTGCTGTTGCTGTTGAGCTTCAATTTTTCTTTGACGAGCTTCAGCCTCTAATATTCTCTGTTCTTTTTGAGCTTCAAGCTTAGCATTGGCTATTTGAGCTTCTAACTCAAGACGCTTTAACGTCATCTGATCACTCGACTCCTCTTTTAACTCTTCTAGAATTTCTTCCTCTAACTCTCCATTCTCAACAAAATGTGTCACAATGACTTTCAATATTTGGGCTTTAACCATTCTATTGTTGGCGGTCAAATCCAACTGATTTGCCATTTGTATTAACTCAGTCTTTTTAAGGCTCTGAATCCTTTCAAAGTCTGGGTGAGCCACCAACGCTGCAACTTTCTCCTCCATCGTTACTAACACTTGGCACTTGATTCACAACAATAATTAAAAACAATGGCACTGCACTACACTTCACTGTAAAATTGTCACCACACTGAAAATTCGCTTGGCCTCACTGCACAAACAAAATATATAGGATGACTTACCTCAAAATCGTGAAACGTTGTTACTTGACACACAGGAAAACTTGCTTGGCACATGGAATAGTTCTTAAGAAACACACAGACACTTGACACAATGGTACCTAGGAAGGCAAGGTTAGATTAGCATAATTAAGGTTAAGTGGGAACCATATATCCCGGACGGGCCCCCATAACTCTTTGTTACCTATCGTTCGTTACGGCTCGTGACCCTACAGCAGCCAAGCTTTAATTACGTCTAGGGATACCACTGCTGCTCTCTAAAGCGCGTCACCAGTATAACCCCTTGATAAGTAATGAGCACATAAATAAAACTCTTCCTTTAGGACTGAAGAATAGATACAAAATATTATATAGATATATATTCAAGACAGTATAATATAAAAACACAGATGATCAAGTTAACTTATACAACAAATGAAAGTATTGTCATATCACTAAATATAACAAATAAAATATGGCACAAAATGAATGTAAAGACTTATCTCCCACATGTTACTCTCCTGGTCCCGTATCAGCTACTGAACTCTCGCTCTGGCGCCACCCACATTCTCACCTCCCGTCTGCCTCATCCCAGGATGAGGGATGGAAACTAAGGACTTTTTAATATTTAAAACTAATTGAACAACCACTTGTTCTCAAAACACACAAGAATGCAAATTACAGATAATAGTTACTTACAAAATATATAAGTACAATGCCACCTGTTTAATTGCAGAAAATAAACACTTATCTAACTAAATAAAAGTGACATCTGGAACTCCCAAACTGAACAGGTCCAGCTTTCCCGTATCAATCAGGTACTAGACGTGTGCAACGCAACCGCGCTCGTCTGCACTGACGCTGCCACACCATACGACAATTTACCAAAACACAATGTGTGTACATATACAGGCAATGATAAAATGAACTAAAACAAGTTATTTTAAATTTATATACGTATTCTGCTAGGAGTACGTAACAACTGCAACCTCATCGAATAAGCTGTTATGAATTTCTATCTGTCAACACAAACTCACAACTTCACACGTCAATCATTGCAAATGTTCATAAATAGACACTAACTAACCTTACTACGAGATATAAATACAAGTGCAAAATTTGATTCAGAAGGCAACTCCAGCGTGGCCTAGTCGGATAGAACATGTTCTTAATCCGGATAGACCTGCGTTCGAGCCTGTCGGAACGGTTGCAAGTACAGGGCACAGATTTATCTGTGTGTCCCCTCCTGTAGGAGCATCAGTTTCGATAGATTCTCTGGATAGCTGAAGATTGATTGACTGACCCCTTGGAATGTGGGGAAGGGTTGAAATCCGGGGGCCCACGGACGGATACCTGGATCCACTGACCTCGGGCAGGTCTTTCAATTCACCTGGATTTCAGGTGGGGAGAAGGGAGGCAATTTGGGTCGACACAAATAGCTTCCTGGACCCAAAACCCCAAAGACACCCGGACACACAGGACTCAAGACACACGCGGAATCAAGACACACACGGACTCAAGACACACGCAGACTCAAGACACACACGGACTCAAGACACACGCGGACTCAAGACACACACGGAATCAAGACACACGCGGACTCAAGACACACGCGGAATCAAGACACACACGGACTCAAGACACACGCGGACTCAAGACACACACGGACTAAAGACACACACGGACTCAAGACACACACGGACTCAAGACACACGCGGAATCAAGACACACACGGACTCAAGACACACACGGACTCAAGACACACACGGACTCAAGACACACGCGGACTCAAGACACACACGGAATCAAGACACACATGGACACTGACACGATCCCAAGGTGGAGATAAGGGAGGCAATTTGAGGGGACACAAATGGCATCCAGGACTCAATACCCCAGGGATAATGACACGGACACGGACACGGATACGGACACTCATAGACTCTAACGGACACGGACACACGGAATCAATACACGTACTCAAGACACACACGGACTCAAGACACACACAGAATCAAGACACACACGGACTCAAGACACTCACAGAATCAAGACACAAACGGACTCAAGATACACACGGACTCAAGACACACACAGAATCAAGACACACATGGACACTGACACGATCCCAAGGTGGAGATAAGGGAGGCAATTTGAGGGGACACAAATGGCATCCTGGACTCAAAACCCCGGGGACAATGACATAGACATTGACACGGACACTAACTAACCTAACCTAACCTAACCTAAGACTAACCTAAGACTCTGACGGACACGGGAACATACGGAATCAAGACACACGCGGAAACAAGACACACTCAGGAGACACACACGAAATCAAGACACATAAGGAATCAAGGCACAGACGGAATCAAGACAAACACGGAATCAAGAAACACAAGGAATCAAGAAACACAAGGAATCAGGACCCACACGGAATCAAGACACACACGGAATCAAGACACACACGGAATCAAGACACACACGGAATCAAGAAACACACGGAATCAAGACACACAAGGAATCAAGAAACACAAGAAATCAAGGCACACACGGAATCAAGAGACACAAGGAATCAAGACACAAACGGAATCAAGACACACACGGAATCAAGAAACACAAGGAATCAGGGCACACACGGAATCAAGAGACACAAGGAATCAAGACACAAACGGAATCAAGACACACACGGAATCAAGAAACACAAGGAATCAAGACACAGACGGAATCAAGACACACACGGAATCAAGACACACACGGAATCAAGACACACACGGAATCAAGAAACACACGGAATCAAGACACACTCGGAATCAAGAAACACAAGGAATCAAGGCACAGACGGAATCAAGACACACAAGGAATCAAGACACTCACGGAATCAAGAAACACAAGGAATCAAGGCACAGACCGAATCAAGACACACACGGAATCAAGAAACACAAGGAATCAAGAAACACAAGGAATCAGGACACACACGGAATCAAGACACACACGGAATCAAGACACACACGGAATCAAGACACACACGGAATCAAGAAACACACGGAATCAAGACACACACGGAATCAAGAAACACAAGGAATCAAGGCACACACGGAATCAAGAAACACAAGGAATCAAGACACAAACGGAATCAAGACACACACGGAATCAAGAAACACAAGGAATCAAGGCACAGACGGAATCAAGACACACACGGAATCAAGACACACACGGAACCAAGACACATTCGGAATCAAGAAACACAAGGAATCAAGGCACAGACGGAATCAAGACACACAAGGAATCAAGACACACACGGAATCAAGAAACACAAGGAATCAAGGCACAGACGGAATCAAGACACACACGGAATCAAGAAACACAAGGAATCAAGACACAAACGGAATCAAGACACACACGGAATCAAGAAACACAAGGAATCAAGACACAAACGGAATCAAGACACACACGGAATCAAGAAACACAAGGAATCAAGACACACACGGAATCAAGAAACACAAGGAACCAAGGCACAGACGGAATCAAGACACACACGGAATCAAGACACACACGGAATCAAGACACACACGGAATCAAGAAACACAAGGAATCAAGACACACACGGAATTAAGAAACACAAGGAATCAAGGCACAGACGGAATCAAGACACACACGGAATCAAGACACACACTGAATCAAGAAACACAAGGAATCAAGACACACAAGGAATCAAGGCACACACGGAATCAAGAAACACAAGGAATCAAGACACAAAAGGATTCAAGACACACACGGAATCAAGAAACACAAGGAATCAAGAAACACAAGGAATCAAGAAACACAAGGAATCAAAACTCAACTCAAGACACATACACGGACAGAGATAAAAAATTTAAACATCTAAGGAATGTGCCGTTTTTTTTTTTTTATCAAAAAAACAGTTTTAAATTTGTCAACGTGAGAACTGCCAGAAGGTCAATCATCGGCTGTCCAGAGAATCTATCGAACCTGATGCTGCTACAGGAGAGGACAATATGTGCCCTGTAATTGCAACCGTTTCGACAGGCTCGAACGCAGGTCTATCCGGATTAAGAATATGTTCTATCCGACTTGGATAGAACATGTTCAAAGTAACATTTCTAACGTGTAAAGAAGAATGAACCTTTTTTTCAACTTATGCGAGACAAATAATTGAATATGCAGCCCCAGCCTTTTTTCCAACAGAGCTGAGAGTTATGAGTTACATAACTTCTGGAAAACTACTTGAGCAATTGATTGATGGTTGAGAGGTGGGACCAAAGATCTGAATATCAAACCTAGCAAACACAACTAGGTGAATACAACTAGGTGAGAACAAACTTACAAAAAGCCACAGTTGTAGATGCAAACTCCATTCATAATTTTAAAAGTTGATATGACAGGAAAATAGACCAGGAGTCATTGCTTTAAACAACCGGCGGCTATATTGTCAGCGTTCAAAAACTGATGCTCAGTCCTGCAAGTACAAATAGGTGAGTACACAGAAATATGAAACATGTATGTGTTCCTTCTAGACTAACGATCGGGGATTCCTGGATCGAAACCCGGCCAGGCAGGACTGAAATTATTGGTAGCGTTTCCTATCACCTAATGCCTCTGTTCTCCTAGCAGTAAACAGGTATCCAGGAGTTGTGAGCTTCATGTAGGGTTGCATCCTGGTGAGGGTCAGTCAGGGTCAGTTTAGGTGTTCGATCTTGTGAGGTGGGTGTTGGTTAGGTTAGGTTAGGTTAAGTTTGGTTAGGTTAGGTTAGGTTAGGTTAGGTTAGGTTAAGTTTGGTTAGGTTAGGTTTGGTTAGGTTAGATTAGGTTAGGTTAGGTTCGGTTAAGTTTGGTTAGGTTAGGTTAAGTTTGGTTAGGTTAGGTTAAGTTTGGTTAGGTTAGTTAGGTTAGGTTTGGTTAGGTTTAGGTTAGGTTAGTTAGGTTAGGTTAGGTTAGTTAGGTTAGGTTTGGTTAGGTTAGGTTAGGTTACCTTACCTTGAGGTGCTTCCGGGGCTTAGCGTCCCCGCGGCCCGGTCGTCGACCAGGCTTCCTGGTTGCCGGACTGATCAACCAGGCTGTTGGACGCGGCTGCTCGCAGCCTGACGTATGAGTCACAGCCTGGTTGATCAGGTATCCTTTGGAGGTGCTTATCCAGTTCTCTCTTGAACACTGTGAGGGGTCGGCCAGTTATGCCCCTTATGTGTAGTGGAAGCGTGTTGAACAGTCTCGGACCTCTGATGTTGATAGAGTTCTCTCTCAGAGTACCAGTTGCACCTCTGTTTTTCAACGGGGGTATTCTGCACATCCTGCCATGTCTTCTGGTCTCATGTGATGTTATTTCTGTGTGCAGGTTTGGGACCAGCCCCTAGGTTAGGTTAAGTTTGGTTAGGCTAGGTTAAGTTTGGTTAGGTTAGGTTAAGTTTGGTTAGGTTAGTTAGGTTAGGTTTGGTTAGGTTTAGGTTAGGTTAGTTAGGTTAGGTTAGGTTAGTTAGGTTAGGTTTGGTTAGGTTAGGTTAAGTTAGGTTAAGTTTGGTTAGGTTAGGTTTGGTTAAGTTAGGTTAGGTTAGGTTTAGGTTAGGTTTGGTTAGGTTAGGTTAGTTAGGTTAGGTTTGGTTAGGTTTAGGTTAGGTTAGTTAAGTTAGGATAGGTTAGGTTAGGTTAGGTTAGTTAGGTTAGGTTTGGTTATGTTAGGTTAGGTTAGGTTAGGTTAGGTTAGGTTACGTTAGTTAGGTTAGGTTAGATTAGTTAGGTTAGGTTAGTTAGGTTAGGTTAGGTTAGGTTAGTTAGGTTAGGTTAGTTAGGTTAGGTTTGGTTAGGTTAGCTTAGTTAGGTAAGTTAGGTAGATTGGGTTTAGGTGTAGGCTAGGTTAGGTTTAGATTAGGTTAGGTTATATTAGGTTTGGTTTTAGATTGTGGTAGGTTATAGGTTAGGGTAGGGTATAGGCTAGGCTAGGTTAAGTTAGGAAATAGGCCAAGAGTTATTGCTATAAACAACTGACGGCTTAAAGGCAGACTCTAAGATTAATGCTCGATCCTCCTGGCACAAATAGGTGAGTACACATATATGTAACATGAATGATGTGTTCCTTCTCGACTCTCAATAAGGGATTCCAGGGTTCGAATCGCGGTCGGGCAGGGCTGTAATTGTTGGTAGCGTTTCCTATCACCCAATGCACCTGTTCACCTAGCAGTAAATAGGTATCCAGGAGTTAGTGAGCTACTAGCATCCTGGTGAGTGAGGGTTAGTTTAACCTTGTGGGGTGGGTGTTGGAGACCACTTTATAAGCCTAACATGTATATATAGACTGCCTGTCTGCCTGTCCCCCGACTCAAAGAAGTTATATGTATTGACTCAATGAAGCCTAAGTGAACATAATCCAAGGCCTAAGAGTAGTCATTCGTGCTTAGAAGAGGATTGTTTAGGTTTTATAAATAGCGGCGGGTGGCATTTATAAGCGATTTGTGCGAGATCAATGGCATCCAAACATTTCCATGTTGGTGCAATAGTCCACTTTTGGTTGGTTTGTTTGACTATAAGAACTATCATTAATGGAGAATTGGCTGGTATGTGTGAGTATCCTCCGCCGCAGTTACCATTATCATCACTCACTCACTCACTCACAAGTTATTGGTTACCACTTGTATACAATAACAACGGCCATACTACCACTTAAAGGACACTGCTTCTCGTCCCATTAGCCAAGTTAAGCAACTTTCAATTTGGTTAGTAATTGGATGGGTAACCTGCCTGGTAACACCAACTGCTAGTGCTGCTGATGGCATTCATATTTGGGCAGTCCCTGTGGATCAGTGGTAAGGCACTCACCTCGCGCTTCGCAAGCGATTTCGCCTGGGTTCATATCCTGGCTGGCAGGGGAAGAGCGGATTGACTAGGCACCAATCCTTAACTTAACGATTATCTTCACGAAGCAGTGAATGGGTACCTGGTTGTTAAACGGTTTGTCGGGTTGTGTTCCAGGGAAAATTAACAATGAGTTTGTGTGTACTCACCTAATTGTACTCACCTTATTGTGCTTGCGGGGGTTGAGCTCTGGCTCTTTGGTCCCGCCTCTCAACCGTCAATCAACAGGAGTACTAGTTCCTGAGCCTATTGGGCTCTATCATATCTACACTTGAAACTGTGTATGGAGTCAGCCTCCACCACATCACTTCCTAATGCATTCCATTTGCCAACTACTCTGACACTAAAAAAGTTCTTTCTAATATCTCTGTGTCTCATTTGGGCACTCAGTTTCCACCTGTGTCCCCTAGTACGTGTGCCCCTTGTGTTAAATAGCCTACCTTCATCTACCTTATCGATTCCCATGAGAATCTTGAATGTGGTGATCATGTCCCCCTTAACTCTTCTGTCTTCCAACGAAGTGAGGTTTAATTCCCGTAGTCTCTCCTCGTAGCTCATACCTCTTAGCTCGGGTTCTAGTCTGGTGGCAAACCTTTGAACCTTTTCCAGTTTAGTCTTATGCTTGACTAGATGTGGACTCCATGCTGGAGCTGCATACTTCAGGATTGGTCTGACATATGTGGTATATAATGTTCTCAAAGATTCCTTTCAGTGTGTGTGTATTTTATAAGAAAGTGACACATAAACATGTGTGTGAATGAATATGTACACCAATTAATAGTGAATGGGCTGCCATGTGTGAGTATTAATGTATACTATGGGCCACACTCACTGAAATATGTTGTCTGTGTGTGTACATACGTGTAATTGGAGTGACTTATCCACGTGAATTTATCTGTGTGTGTATATATCCAATATGAGTGATCCTTGTCATAATTGTGTCAGTTTCTGCAATTTGACTGTCGAGACTGTATGTATGTTTGTATATATATATATATATGTGAGTGTGTGTGTGTGTGTGTGTGTGTGTGTGTGTGTGTGTGTGTGTGTGTGTGTGTGTGTGTGTGTGTGTGTGTGTGTGTGTGTGTGTGTGTGTGAGTGTGTGTGTATATGTGTGTGTGCGCGCGCGCGCGCACGAATGTCGCGCTCTGAAATATGTACCTATGATTATTAGAGTATACCATTCGAGAAAAAATGTCTAACTATTTATCGGTCCATTCTCTCTCTGTGCCGGCCTTCCTGCTAAAACTTGTCCACTCATTATGCTGTTGAATATCTATCTCCAATGGTCATTTACCGTTAATTAATATATTATTAAGCAGATAAAGTCCTTTACAAATCTCTTCACCTTTTAAAGCACATATCTTTCTTCTAACATGAATCACTATAACTCATATACTTTCATCTGTTCCAAACACTTTTCTTATTCCTTCCTAAACATCTTTCCTTATATAACCTATCTCCACAAATTAATATCTTAATGATTAACTAGCAACTCCATGCCTCTCCCTCAGGTCCCCCCTCTGCTGCTCCCTTGGCCCCCACCCCCCTACCAACACCCTACCCCCCAACCGAGGCCCAAATATAACTACCCCTATACCACAATTACCAGAGACCAACCCCCCCCCCCCTTCCCCCAACCCCCGCCTAACAGAGAAAATGGCCGCCACAACGCTATACTTACCCAGCCGAACCGTTCGTTCGCGTATGTACTATTTATTGTTGAAAAAACTTAGAATAAAACAAACCGGATTTTCATTCCCTAGTAAACACACATATATATGTATACAAAACGAGGCCTAGATTAGCACATATTAGGTATTGGATTGCTTGTTTACCATTCACAAACTCATTTGGACACACACACACACCACACTAAATATTAAATAATACATACCTTTAAACACACACACACACACACACACACACACACACACACACACACACACACACACACACACACACACACACACACACACACACACACACACAATGGACGAACAATGGAGGCAATGACGAACCAGCGAGACTCGACCTAGTCTTCACTCTGAACGACTCCGACATAAGAGAAATCGGTTTTGAGGACCCAGTAGGAATGAGCGACCACAGTGTACTGGTGTTTGAGTACTTGATTGAAGAAGGGTTATTGAACTCGAGGAGGGATACCGAAACCAAAAGGTTAGCATACCGAAAGGGAAACTATGAGGGGATAAGAAAATTCCTAACAGATATAGCATGGGAAACAGAGCTCAGGGGAAAGACGGCCCAAGATATGATGGATTACATCACGCAGAAGTGCAAGGACGCAGCAAACAAGTTTGTCCCAGTCCAAAAGGAAAACAGAGAAATGAAGATGAGAAACCCATGGTTTAATCAAAGATGTAGGCTAGCTAAGCAGCAAAGTAAAAGGGCATGGAGAAACTATAGGAATAACAGGACACTGGAGAGCAGAGAAAGATACCAGAATGCCAGGAATGAATATGTCAGGATGAGAAGAGAGGCAGAAAGACAATACGAAAATGACATCGCAAGCAAGGCAAAGACTCAGCCTAAATTGTTGCATAGCCACATTAGGAGAAAAACAACAGTAAAGGAACAGGTTATGAGATTAAGGATAGGGGCGGAAGGATTCACTATAAATGACAAGGAAGTGTGTGAGGAATTGAATAAGAAATTCCAGGAGGTCTTCACCTTAGAACAAGGAGAAATTCCAGAGGTAAGTGAGGGAATAGCTAACCAGGAACCACTGGAAGAGTTTGAGATTACCAGTGGGGAAGTAAGGAAGTGTTTACTAGAGTTGGACGTGACGAAGGCTATAGGCCCAGATGGAATCTCCCCTTGGGTTCTAAAGGAAGGAGCAAGAGAACTGAGCCTACCACTCTCCATAGTGTATAACAAATCACTGGCAACAGGGGAACTGCCAGATACTTGGAAAGCAGCTAACGTAGTCCCGATATACAAGAAAGGGGATAGACAGGAGGCACTGAACTACAGGCCAGTGTCCCTAACCTGCATACCATGCAAGCTGATGGAGAAGATTGTGCGAAAAAAACTAGTGGAGCATCTGGAGCGAAGGAACTTTGTAACACAGCATCAACATGGGTTCAGGGATGGCAGGTCCTGCCTCACAGGGTTACTTGAATTCTACGACCAGGCAACAAAAATAAGGCAAGAAAGAGAAGGGTGGGCAGACTGCATATTTTTGGATTGTCAGAAAGCCTTTGATACAGTGCCACACAAGAGGCTAGTGCGAAAGTTGGAGATGCAGGCTGGAGTGAGAGGGAAGGTACTCCGGTGGATAGAGGAATACCTAAGCAACAGGAGACAACGAGTCTGTGTGAGGGGTGAGGTCTCAGATTGGCGAGACGTCACAAGTGGAGTCCCGCAGGGGTCAGTCCTTGGACCTATACTGTTTCTGGTATATGTAAATGATCTCCCAGAGGGTATAGATTCGTTCCTCTCAATGTTTGCCGACGATGCAAAAATTATGAGGAGGATTGAAACAGAGGATGATAGTAGGAGGCTACAAGATGACCTGGATAGACTGAGTGAATGGTCCAACAAATGGCTGTTGAAGTTCAACCCGAGTAAATGCAAAGTAATGAAACTAGGCAGTGGAAACAGGAGGCCAGGCACAGGATACAGAATAGGAGATGAAGTACTTAATGAAACAGACAGAGAGAAAGATCTAGGAGTTGATATCACACCAAACCTGTCTCCTGAAGCCCACATAAAGAGAATAACGTCTGCGGCATATGCGAGGCTGGCTAACATCAGAACGGCGTTCAGGAACCTGTGTAAGGAATCATTCAGAATCTTGTACACCACATATGTAAGACCAATCCTGGAGTATGCGGCCCCAGCATGGAGCCCGTACCTTGTCAAGCACAAGACGAAGCTGGAAAAAGTCCAAAGGTATGCTACTAGACTAGTCCCAGAACTAAGAGGCATGAGTTATGAGGAAAGGCTGCGGGAAATGCACCTCACGACACTGGAAGACAGAAGAGTAAGGGGGGACATGATCACAACCTACAAAATCCTCAGGGGAATCGACCGGGTAAACAAGGACGAACTTTTCAACACTGGTGGGACGCGAACAAGGGGACACAGGTGGAAGCTGAGTACCCAAATGAGCCACAGAGACGTTAGAAAGAACTTTTTCAGTGTCAGAGTAGTTAGCAAATGGAATGCATTAGGAAGTGATGTGGTGGAGGCTGACTCCATTCACAGTTTCAAATGTAGATATGATAGAGCCCAATAGGCTCAGGAATCTGTACACCAGTTGATTGACGGTTGAGAGGCGGGACCAAAGAGCCAGAGCTCAACCCCCGCAAGCACAATTAGGTGAGTACAATTAGGTGAGTACACACACACGTCAGTTTGCCTAAATTCTCCAATATTCATTCATGAAACTGCCTCACTGGACTGCAACCTCATCGAATAAGCTGTTATGAATTTCTATCTGTCAACACAAACTCACAACTTCACACGTCAATCATTGCAAATGTTGATAAATAGACACTAACTAACCTTACTACGAGATATAAATACAAGTGCAAAATTTGATTCAGAAGGCAACTCCAGCGTGGCCTAGTCGGATAGAACATGTTCTTAATCCGGATAGACCTGCGTTCGAGCCTGTCGGAACGGTTGCAAGTACAGGGCACAGATTTATCTGTGTGTCCCCTCCTGTAGGAGCATCAGTTTCGATAGATTCTCTGGATAGCTGAAGATTGATTGACTGACCCCTTGGAATGTGGGGAAGGGTTGAAATCCGGGGGCCCACGGACGGATACCTGGATCCACTGACCTCGGGCAGGTCTTTCAATTCACCTGGATTTCAGGTGGGGAGAAGGGAGGCAATTTGGGTCGACACAAATAGCTTCCTGGACCCAAAACCCCAAAGACACCCGGACACACAGGACTCAAGACACACGCGGAATCAAGACACACACGGACTCAAGACACACACGGAATCAAGACACACGCGGACTCAAGACACACGCGGAATCAAGACACACACGGACTCAAGACACACGCGGACTCACGACACACACGGACTCAAGACACACACGGACTCAAGACACACGCGGAATCAAGAAACACACGGACTCAAGACACACACGGACTCAAGACACACACGGACTCAAGACACACGCGGAATCAAGAAACACACGGACTCAAGACACACACGGACTCAAGACACACACGGACTCAAGACACACGCGGACTCAAGACACACACGGAATCAAGACACACATGGACACTGACACGATCCCAAGGTGGAGATAAGGGAGGCAATTTGAGGGGACACAAATGGCATCCTGGGCTCAATACCCCAGGGATAATGACACGGACACGGACACGGATACGGACACTCATAGACTCTAACGGACACGGACACACGGAATCAATACACGTACTCAAGACACACACGGACTCAAGACACACACAGAATCAAGACACACACGGACTCAAGACACTCACAGAATGAAGACACAAACGGACTCAAGATACACACGGACTCAAGACACACACAGAATCAAGACACACATGGACACTGACACGATCCCAAGGTGGAGAAAAGGGAGGCAATTTGAGGGGACACAAATGGCATCCTGGACTCAAAACCCCGGGGACAATGACATAGACATTGACACGGACACTAACTAACCTAACCTAACCTAACCTAAGACTAACCTAAGACTCTGACGGACACGGGAACATACGGAATCAAGACACACTCAGGAGACACACACACGAAATCAAGACACATAAGGAATCAAGGCACAGACGGAATCAAGACAAACACGGAATCAAGAAACACAAGGAATCAAGAAACACATGGAATCAGGACCCACACGGAATCAAGACACACACGGAATCAAGACACACACGGAATCAAGACACACACGGAATCAAGAAACACACGGAATCAAGACACACAAGGAATCAAGAAACACAAGAAATCAAGGCACACACGGAATCAAGAGACACAAGGAATCAAGACACAAACGGAATCAAGACACACACGGAATCAAGAAACACAAGGAATCAGGGCACACACGGAATCAAGAGACACAAGGAATCAAGGCACAGACGGAATCAAGACACAAACGGAATCAAGACACACACGGAATCAAGAAACACAAGGAATCAAGACACAGACGGAATCAAGACACACACGGAATCAAGACACACACGGAATCAAGACACACACGGAATCAAGAAACACACGGAATCAAGACACACTCGGAATCAAGAAACACAAGGAATCAAGGCACAGACGGAATCAAGACACACAAGGAATCAAGACACTCACGGAATCAAGAAACACAAGGAATCAAGGCACAGACGGAATCAAGACACACACGGAATCAAGAAACACAAGGAATCAAGAAACACAAGGAATCAGGACACACACGGAATCAAGACACACACGGAATCAAGACACACACGGAATCAAGACACACACGGAATCAAGAAACACACGGAATCAAGACACACACGGAATCAAGAAACACAAGGAATCAAGGCACACACGGAATCAAGAAACACAAGGAATCAAGACACAAACGGAATCAAGACACACACGGAATCAAGAAACACAAGGAATCAAGGCACTGACGGAATCAAGACACACACGGAATCAAGACACACACGGAATCAAGACACACACGGAACCAAGACACATTCGGAATCAAGAAACACAAGGAATCAAGGCACAGACGGAATCAAGACACACAAGGAATCAAGACACACACGGAATCAAGAAACACAAGGAATCAAGGCACAGACGGAATCAAGACACACACGGAATCAAGAAACACAAGGAATCAAGACACAAACGGAATCAAGACACACACGGAATCAAGAAACACAAGGAATCAAGACACAAACGGAATCAAGACACACACGGAATCAAGAAACACAAGGAATCAAGACACACACGGAATCAAGAAACACAAGGAACCAAGGCACAGACGGAATCAAGACACACACGGAATCAAGACACACACGGAATCAAGACACACACGGAATCAAGAAACACAAGGAATCAAGACACACACGGAATCAAGAAACACAAGGAATCAAGGCACAGACGGAATCAAGACACACACGGAATCAAGACACACACTGAATCAAGAAACACAAGGAATCAAGACACACAAGGAATCAAGGCACACACGGAATCAAGAAACACAAGGAATCAAGACACAAACGGATTCAAGACACACACGGAATCAAGAAACACAAGGAATCAAGAAACACAAGGAATCAAGAAACACAAGGAATCAAAACTCAACTCAAGACACATACACGGACAGAGATAAAAAATTTAAACATCTAAGGAATGTGCCGTTTTTTTTTTATAAAAAAAAACAGTTTTAAATTTGTCAACGTGAGAACTGCCAGAAGGTCAATCATCGGCTTTCCAGAGAACCTATCGAACCTGATGCTGCTACAGGAAAGGACAATATGTGCCCTGTAATTGCAACCGTTTCGACAGGCTCGAACGCAGGTCTATCCGGATTAAGAATATGTTCTATCCGACTTGGATAGAACATGTTCAAAGTAACATTTCTAACGTGTAAAGAAGAATGAACCTTTTTTTCAACTTATGCGAGACAAATAATTGAATATGCAGCCCCAGCCTTTTTTCCAACAGAGCTGAGAGTTATGAGTTACATAACTTCTGGAAAACTACTTGAGCAATTGATTGATGGTTGAGAGGTGGGACCAAAGATCTGAATATCAAACCTAGCAAACACAACTAGGTGAATACAACTAGGTGAGAACAAACTTACAAAAAGCCACAGTTGTAGATGCAAACTCCATTCATAATTTTAAAAGTTGATATGACAGGAAAATAGACCAGGAGTCATTGCTTTAAACAACCGGCGGCTATATTGTCAGCGTTCAAAAACTGATGCTCAGTCCTGCAAGTACAAATAGGTGAGTACACAGAAATATGAAACATGTATGTGTTCCTTCTAGACTAACGATCGGGGATTCCTGGATCGAAACCCGGCCAGGCAGGACTGAAATTATTGGTAGCGTTTCCTATCACCTAATGCCTCTGTTCTCCTAGCAGTAAACAGGTATCCAGGAGTTGTGAGCTTCATGTAGGGTTGCATCCTGGTGAGGGTCAGTCAGGGTCAGTTTAGGTGTTCGATCTTGTGAGGTGGGTGTTGGTTAGGTTAGGTTAGGTTAAGTTTGGTTAGGTTAGGTTAGGTTAGGTTAGGTTAAGTTTGGTTAGGTTAGGTTTGGTTAGGTTAGATTAGGTTAGGTTAGGTTAGGTTAAGTTTGGTTAGGTTAGGTTAAGTTTGGTTAGGTTAGGTTAAGTTTGGTTAGGTTAGTTAGGTTAGGTTTGGTTAGGTTTAGGTTAGGTTAGTTAGGTTAGGTTAGGTTAGTTAGGTTAGGTTTGGTTAGGTTAGGTTAGGTTACCTTACCTTGAGGTGCTTCCGGGGCTTAGCGTCCCCGCGGCCCGGTCGTCGACCAGGCTTCCTGGTTGCCGGACTGATCAACCAGGCTGTTGGACGCGGCTGCTCGCAGCCTGACGTATGAGTCACAGCCTGGTTGATCAGGTATCCTTTGGAGGTGCTTATCCAGTTCTCTCTTGAACACTGTGAGGGATCGGCCAGTTATACCCCTTATGTGTAGTGGAAGCGTGTTGAACAGTCTCGGACCTCTGATGTTGATAGAGTTCTCTCTCAGAGTACCAGTTGCACCTCTGTTTTTCAACGGGGGTATTCTGCACATCCTGCCATGTCTTCTGGTCTCATGAGATGTTATTTCTGTGTGCAGGTTTCGGACCAGCCCCTAGGTTAGGTTAAGTTTGGTTAGGCTAGGTTAAGTTTGGTTAGGTTAGGTTAAGTTTGGTTAGGTTAGTTAGGTTAGGTTTGGTTAGGTTTAGGTTAGGTTAGTTAGGTTAGGTTAGGTTAGTTAGGTTAGGTTTGGTTAGGTTAGGTTAAGTTAGGTTAAGTTTGGTTAGGTTAGGTTTGGTTAAGTTAGGTTAGGTTAGGTTTAGGTTAGGTTAGGTTAGGTTAGTTAGGTTAGGTTTGGTAAGGTTTAGGTTAGGTTAGTTAAGTTAGGATAGGTTAGGTTAGGTTAGGTTAGTTAGGTTAGGTTTGGTTAGGTTAGGTTAGGTTAGGTTAGGTTACGTTAGTTAGGTTAGGTTAGATTAGTTAGGTTAGGTTAGTTAGGTTAGGTTAGGTTAGGTTAGTTAGGTTAGGTTAGTTAGGTTAGGTTTGGTTAGGTTAGCTTAGTTAGGTAAGTTAGGTAGATTGGGTTTAGGTGTAGGCTAGGTTAGGTTTAGATTAGGTTAGGTTATATTAGGTTTGGTTTTAGATTGTGGTAGGTTATAGGTTAGGGTAGGGTATAGGCTAGGCTAGGTTAAGTTAGGAAATAGGCCAAGAGTTATTGCTATAAACAACTGACGGCTTAAAGGCAGACTCTAAGATTAATGCTCGATCCTCCTGGCACAAATAGGTGAGTACACATATATGTAACATGAATGGTGTGTTCCTTCTCGACTCTCAATAAGGGATTCCAGGGTTCGAATCGCGGTCGGGCAGGGCTGTAATTGTTGGTAGCGTTTCCTATCACCCAATGCACCTGTTCATCTAGCAGTAAATAGGTATCCAGGAGTTAGTGAGCTACTAGCATCCTGGTGAGTGAGGGTTAGTTTAACCTTGTGGGGTGGGTGTTGGAGACCACTTTATAAGCCTAACATGTATATATAAACTGCCTGTCTGCCTGTCCCCCGACTCAAAGAAGTTATATGTATTGACTCAATGAAGCCTAAGTGAACATAATCCAAGGCCTAAGAGTAGTCATTCGTGCTTAGAAGAGGATTGTTTAGGTTTTATAAATAGCGGCGGGTGGCATTTATAAGCGATTTGTGCGAGATCAATGGCATCCAAACATTTCCATGTTGGTGCAATAGTCCACTTTTGGTTGGTTTGTTTGACTATAAGAACTATCATTAATGGAGAATTGGCTGGTATGTGTGAGTATCCTCCGCCGCAGTTACCATTATCATCACTCACTCACTCACTCACAAGTTATTGGTTACCACTTGTATACAATAACAACGGCCATACTACCACTTAAAGGACACTGCTTCTCGTCCCATTAGCCAAGTTAAGCAACTTTCAATTTGGTTAGTAATTGGATGGGTAACCTGCCTGGTAACACCAACTGCTAGTGCTGCTGATGGCATTCATATTTGGGCAGTCCCTGTGGATCAGTGGTAAGGCACTCACCTCGCGCTTCTCAAGCGATTTCGCCTGGGTTCATATCCTGGCTGGCAGGGGAAGAGCGGATTGACTAGGCACCAATCCTTAACTTAACGATTATCTTCACGAAGCAGTGAATGGGTACCTGGTTGTTAAACGGTTTGTCGGGTTGTGTTCCAGGGAAAATTAACAATGAGTTTGTGGGTACTCACCTAATTGTACTCACCTTATTGTGCTTGCGGGGGTTGAGCTCTGGCTCTTTGGTCCCGCCTCTCAACCGTCAATCAACAGGAGTACTAGTTCCTGAGCCTAATGGGTTCTATCATATCTACACTTGAAACTGTGTATGGAGTCAGCCTCCACCACATCACTTCCTAATGCATTCCATTTGTCAACTACTCTGACACTAAAAAAGTTCTTTCTAATATCTCTGTGTCTCATTTGGGCACTCAGTTTCCACCTGTGTCCCCTAGTACGTGTGCCACTTGTGTTAAATAGCCTACCTTCATCTACCTTATCGATTCCCATGAGAATCTTGAATGTGGTGATCATGTCCCCCTTAACTCTTCTGTCTTCCAACGAAGTGAGGTTTAATTCCAGTAGTCTCTCCTCGTAGCTCATACCTCTTAGCTCGGGTTCTAGTCTGGTGGCAAACCTTTGAACCTTTTCCAGTTTAGTCTTATGCTTGACTAGATGTGGACTCCATGCTGGAGCTGCATACTTCAGGATTGGTCTGACATATGTGGTATATAATGTTCTCAAAGATTCCTTTCAGTGTGTGTGTATTTTATAAGAAAGAGACACATAAACATGTGTGTGAATGAATATGTACACCAATTAATAGTGAATGGCCTGCCATGTGTGAGTATTAATGTATACTATGGGCCACACTCACTGAAATATGTTGTCTGTGTGTGTACATACGTGTAATTGGAGTGACTTATCCACGTGAATTTATCTGTGTGTGTATATATCCAATATGAGTGATCCTTGTCATAATTGTGACAGTTTCTGCAATTTGACTGTCGAGACTGTATGTATGTTTGTATATATATATATGTGTGTGTGTGTGTGTGTGTGTGTGTGTGTGTGTGTGTGTGTGTGTGTGTGTGTGTGTGTGTGTGTGTGTGTGTGTGTGTGTGTGTGTGTGTGTGTGTGTGTGTGGTGTGTGTGTGTGTGTGTGTGTGTGTGTGTGTGTGTGTGTGTGTGTGTGTGTGTGTGTGTGTGTGTGTGTGTGTGTGTGTGTGTGTGTGTGTGTGTGTGTGTGTGGTGTGTGTGTGTGTGTGTGTGTGTTTGTGTGTGTGTGTGTGTGTGTGTGTGTGTGAGTGTGTGTGTATATGTGTTCGCGACACGAATGTCGCGCTCTGAAATATGTACCTATGATTATTAGAGTATACCATTCGAGAAAAAATGTCTAACTATTTATCGGTCCATTCTCTCTCTCTGTGCCGGCCTTCCTGCTAAAACTTGTCCACTCATTATGCTGTTGAATATCTATCTCCAATGGTCATTTACCGTTAATTAATATATTATTAAGCAGATAAAGTCCTTTACAAATCTCTTCACCTTTTAAAGCACATATTTTTCTTCTAACATGAATCACAATAACTCATATACTTTCATCAGTTCCAAACACTTTTCTTATTCCTTCCTAAACATCTTTCCTTATATAACATATCTCCACAAATTAATATCTTAATGATTAACTAGCAACTCCATGTCTCTCCCTCAGGTCCCCCCTCTGCTGCTCCCTGGGCCCCCACCCCCCTACCAACACCCTACCCCCCAACCGAGGCCCAAATATAACTACCCCTATACCACAATTACCAGAGACCAACCCCCCCCTTCCCCCAACCCCAGCCTAACAGAGAAAATGGCCGCCACAACGCTATACTTACCCAGCCGAACCGTTCGTTCGCGTATGTACTATTTATTGTTGAAAAAACTTAGAATAAAACAAACCGGATTTTCATTCCCTAGTAAACACATATATATATGTATACAAAACGAGGCCTAGATTAGCACATATTAGGTATTGGATTGCTTGTTTACCATTCACAAACTCATTTGGACACACACACACACCACACTAAATATTAAATAATACATACCTTTAAACACACACACACACACACACACACACACACACACACACACACACACACACACACACACACACACACACACACACACACACACACACGTCAGTTTGCCTAAATTCTCCAATATTCATTCATGAAACTGCCTCACTGGACTGCAACCTCATCGAATAAGCTGTTATGAATTTCTATCTGTCAACACAAACTCACAACTTCACACGTCAATCATTGCAAATGTTGATAAATAGACACTAACTAACCTTACTACGAGATATAAATACAAGTGCAAAATTTGATTCAGAAGGCAACTCCAGCGTGGCCTAGTCGGATAGAACATGTTCTTAATCCGGATAGACCTGCGTTCGAGCCTGCCGGAACGGTTGCAAGTACAGGGCACAGATTTATCTGTGTGTCCCCTCCTGTAGGAGCATCAGTTTCGATAGATTCTCTGGATAGCTGAAGATTGATTGACTGACCCCTTGGAATGTGGGGAAGGGTTGAAATCCGAAGGCCCACGGACGGATACCTGGATCCACTGACCTCGGGCAGGTCTTTCAATTCACCTGGATTTCAGGTGGGGAGAAGGGAGGCAATTTGGGTCGACACAAATAGCTTCCTGGACCCAAAACCCCAAAGACACCCGGACACACAGGACTCAAGACACACGCGGAATCAAGACACACACGGACTCAAGACACACGCAGACTCAAGACACACACGGACTCAAGACACACGCGGACTCAAGACACACACGGAATCAAGACACACGCGGACTCAAGACACACGCGGAATCAAGACACACACGGACTCAAGACACACGCGGACTCAAGACACACACGGACTAAAGACACACACGGACTCAAGACACACGCGGAATCAAGACACACACGGACTCAAGACACACACGGACTCAAGACACACACGGACTCAAGACACACGCGGACTCAAGACACACACGGAATCAAGACACACACGGAATCAAGACACACATGGACACTGACACGATCCCAAGGTGGAGATAAGGGAGGCAATTTGAGGGGACACAAATGGCATCCTGGACTCAAAACCCCGGGGACAATGACATAGACATTGACACGGACACTAACTAACCTAACCTAACCTAACCTAAGACTAACCTAAGACTCTGACGGACACGGGAACATACGGAATCAAGACACACGCGGAAACAAGACACACTCAGGAGACACACACGAAATCAAGACACATAAGGAATCAAGGCACAGACGGAATCAAGACAAACACGGAATCAAGAAACACAAGGAATCAAGAAAGACAAGGAATCAGGACCCACACGGAATCAAGACACACACGGAATCAAGACACACACGGAATCAAGACACACACGGAATCAAGAAACACACGGAATCAAGACACACAAGGAATCAAGAAACACAAGAAATCAAGGCACACACGGAATCAAGAGACACAAGGAATCAAGACACAAACGGAATCAAGACACACACGGAATCAAGAAACACAAGGAATCAGGGCACACACGGAATCAAGAGACACAAGGAATCAAGACACAAACGGAATCAAGACACACACGGAATCAAGAAACACAAGGAATCAAGGCACAGACGGAATCAAGACACACACGGAATCAAGACACACACGGAATCAAGAAACACACGGAATCAAGACACACTCGGAATCAAGAAACACAAGGAATCAAGGCACAGACGGAATCAAGACACACAAGGAATCAAGACACTCACGGAATCAAGAAACACAAGGAATAGAGGAACAGACGGAATCAAGACACACACGGAATCAAGAAACACAAGGAATCAAGAAACACAAGGAATCAGGACACACACGGAATCAAGACACACACGGAATCAAGACACACACGGAATCAAGACACACACGGAATCAAGAAACACACGGAATCAAGACACACACGGAATCAAGAAACACAAGGAATCAAGGCACACACGGAATCAAGAAACACAAGGAATCAAGACACAAACGGAATCAAGACACACATGGAATCAAGAAACACAAGGAATCAAGGCACAGACGGAATCAAGACACACACGGAATCAAGACACACACGGAACCAAGACACATTCGGAATCAAGAAACACAAGGAATCAAGGCACAGACGGAATCAAGACACACAAGGAATCAAGACACACACGGAATCAAGAAACACAAGGAATCAAGGCACAGACGGAATCAAGACACACACGGAATCAAGAAACACAAGGAATCAAGACACAAACGGAATCAAGACACACACGGAATCAAGAAACACAAGGAATCAAGACACAAACGGAATCAAGACACACAAGATACATTACAATAAGATACATTACAAGAGAAAAATGAGATGAGAGAGATAAGTAAGTATATTAAAGCACATTGTTATATTAAAGCTCTGACTGATTACATTGACAGCTTGATTAGTAATTTAAACAAGATTAATAGACACCATACAGCAGATTGACAGCACATATAAGACAGCAATGATCACAATGGTAAAGATGTTCAGAATGGGTACAAAAAGATTGGGAGACTGCGTAGCAAAAGATACAGATAAACAAGATTTATAAACACCATACAATAGAATGGCAGACCATATAAGAAAACAGCAATGATCTCAATGGTAGAGATGTTCAGATTGGGAACAAAAAGGTTGGGAGATTGGGTAACAATAGATACAGTGCAATTTTAAGGCAAAAAGAGAAAAACTATGAAGATGAAATTAGGTACATTTTAGTATTGATTTTGATTGATGTAAAAGTTGGACAGCTTTTCAATTCAGTAGGGAGTGAGTTCCATAAACTGGGTCCCTTTATTTGCATAGAGTGTTTACACAAATTAAGTTTAACTCTGGGGATATCGAAGAGATATTTATTTCTGGTGTGGTGATAATGGGTCCTATTACATCTGTCCAGGAAGAGTTTCAGACAAGGATTTGCATTTAAGAATAGGGTTTTGTAAATGTAGTTGACACAAGAGAATTTGTGGAGTGAGATTATGTTTAGCATGTTTAGGGAGTTAAACAAGGGGGCTGTGTGTTGTCTGAAAGCAGAATTTGATATTATTCTGATAGCAGATTTTTGCTGGGTGATGATGGACTTGAGGTGGTTTGCAGTGGTTGAACCCCATGCACAGATACCATAGTTGAGATAGGGATAGATTAGTGCATAATATAGAGATGAGAGCAGAGTTAGGAACATAATATCTGATTTTGGAGAGTATACCAACTGTTTTAGAGACTTTCTTAGTTATGTGTTGTATGTGGGTACTGAAGTTGAGTCTCTTGTCTAGGAATATGCCAAGAAACTTTCCATCATTTTTATTGCTAATGTTTACATTGTCAATCTGAAGCTGAATTGCATTTGTAGATTTGCTTCCAAATAGGATGTAGTAGGTCTTTTCTATGTTAAGTGTTAGTTTGTTGGTTGACATCCATAAGTGGACTTTTTTTAGTTCATTATTAACAACATCATTTAGTGTATGTGGGTTGGGGTTGGAGTAAATGAGGGTAGTATCATCAGCAAACAAAATAGGTTTCAGAATGTTAGAGACATTAGGCAGATCATTAATGTATATAAGAATTAGTAGGGGTCCCAAGATGCTGTCCTGAGGCACTCCAACGGTTATTAGTAGAATGGGAGAGATTATATTATTGATGGCTACACATTGGTGTCTATCACTAAGATAGGATTGGATATAGTCCAGTGCATGGCCTCGGTTTCCATAATGATGGAGTTTACATAAGAGGTAATCGTGATTAACAGTATCAAAGGCCTTTCTCAGGTCAATGAAGAGTCCAATTGGAAACTCATTTTTGTCAAGGGCAGAGTAAATTATATCAAGGAGACAAATAATTGCATCGTTGGTACTCTTTTGAGAGCGGAAGCCAAAAGAGTACCAACGATGCCGATGAGTACCAAGAGTACCGCCTCTTCATGTTGGGCCATCTGCAAATGGGACAGTCCCTCCTCCACAGCATTCACAGAACTAGAATTATTGAGAATGAGATTAGTTGGGTCCCCAGAACAATCATCCCCTCCCTCACTGGAAATGGAAACATTGGTTAGTGCAATGGGCCTGGGGCCCTGGAACTTCTTCAGCCGATTTACATGTACGAGCATTACCTGGTTACGCTTGTCAGAGTGCCTCACTTTGTACGTGAGGTCCCCAGTCTTTTCTGTCACAATGTAGGGGCCTTCGTACTTGTGGGACATAGTGTTCCCTAGTCGAGGCTTTAATACCAGGACAGGGTCGCCAGGCTGAAATACCCGCAACTTAGATTTAGCATCGTTACCTTCTTTCATCTTGTCTTGGGCCTTCCCAAGATACTTTAGTGCCGCTGCCTTGCAGTCCTTGAGTCTCTGGTGGTGTTGCGCAAAGAAAGCCGAACCTTCGGTTAACGTTACGTTCCCTAACAGATTCTCCTGTAATATTTGCAAGGGTCCACGAACTTTATGGCCAAAGACTAACTCAAAAGGAGAACAACCCAGTGAACTTTGTAATCCCTCTCTAGCCGCAAACAAAACATACGGTAAATTCTCATCCCAGAAGGTGTGGGAACTCTCGCACGATGTCTTCAACATCTGCTTCAGAGTTAGATGGAAACGTTCAATTACCTCCTGACTCTGTGGATGGTATGGGCTGGAAACCTTATGAGTTATTCCATGGTCCTTACAAAATTGTTCAAAAATATCAGACTTAAACTTAGTACCATTGTCAGTTTGCACGACCCGAGGCAGTCCAAAAGTGGAAAAAAATTGCAACATACGAGCAACAACAGTTTTTGCTCGGATGTTCCTTACAGCAAAAGCCTCTGGATAACGAGTTGTGATACACATCATCGTGATTAGGTAAATATTACCAGACTTAGTTCTAGGTAATGGTCCAACACAGTCCATTACCACATGAGAAAATGGTTCCTCTGGCATGACAATAGGCCTTAGAGGAGCTTTAGGTGGAGTCTGGTTTGGTTTCCCTACCAGTTGACAAACAATACACGCATTACAAAATTTTGCCACATCGCTTTTCAGCTTGGGCCAGAAAAAATACTTTAAAATTTTGTGATACGTAATATTAATACCTTGATGTCCCCCCATAGGATCATCATGAGCAGCTGTTAAAACTCTTTCTCTATAGCAGGTCGGCAACATAACCTGGTAGACTACCTCCCACTCATTTGACAAGGGAGTACTCTGTGGTCTCTATTTTCTCATCAAAATC